>NW_020270759.1:0-47092 GCF_002803265.2 Melanaphis sacchari
GCAGCTATTTTCCATTGTACTGATGGTTGCTAGATGCAGTATATTTTTACTGCTATTGATGTTGGTGCATATGGTAGAGAGGCTGACTTACGGTGTTTAAATAATCATTCGAAAACTTTATTCTGAGCAGTTGAACTTACTAGCACCTACTTGCTTACCTAATACAAACACCTGTCCACAACCGTATGTTATTATTGGGGAGGAGCATTTGATTACATAAAAATCTTTGAGACCATATGCTGAACGTGGTCTTACAGAAAACGAAAAATATTTAATTACCGTCTATCGAGTATTCGAAGATACGTCGAATGCACGTTTGTATATTATAAACAAATGGCGCGTCTACATAGTGCTATGTTAGTTGCGCCAGATTTTGCAGACGATGTAATAAAAGGTGTTGTATTTACAGCATAATTATGTCAGGCGTAGAGACGGGTATAAATTTGAAGACATTCTTCAAATGATATAGAAGTGTTTTCAAAAGAAACTCAAATAGAAATCTGGAGTCTAGCTAACAAGGGATAGACGTTAGATAGTATTCTTCTGAATATTTCTTTAACTCTGGATCAGTATTTTCAATATCGCTTTTTACGTATATAGCACTATTTTAAATTTATGTGAAAATATACCCATAATAATAATATTTAACTCATAATACTTTTAAGTTGTAGTAATTTTAATAACAGTTGAATGAGAAAATCAAGTTTAAAAATAGGTTTATAAATTATAAGTACAATTTATTTTAAAATAATAAAGATAGTATCAAAATAATAATTATTAAGAATCTATTTTAAAATATTGTTATGTTTCAACGATGATACATTTTGTTAATATTGAATCAAATATAATATCAAAATCATAAACTACCCATGCTTTTGTTAAATTATAATATTATATATTTATATTAAAACAAAATTAAATTATTTTTCTTGTGTATTTAGAAAATGTATATTCAAGAATGTACCTATAATATATTTATAATAGTCATACATATTTTTATTTTCTGTACTGTATTTTAGTAGTTAATATAAAATATCATAGAATAGACTGAATAGTGTGTAATTATAATTTATAATATAAGCTGATATTTATTAATATGTATTTTTAAGTACTTAAATTCGAACATTGCATTTACTGATTACTTTATATATGTTATTTAGTTACATTCATAATTTTAGGTTATTACGTATAATCATTATAAAGCATATATTGAGTAATACATAGACTTATATAATATATAATATTTATTTTTTAACTATTAATTATCATGAATAGATTTTAAAACTACGCGTTTTTCTTTTTTGATGACGTGTTCCAATTATTACACATTATAATAGCTATATTTGTCACACGATTTTGCTTTAGCATGTTTGTCCATATAATTGTTATTCAAAGTGGTTTCCATAGACACTTTTCTCACCTTGTTATAAGCTAAATCAATATCAATCATTTTGAAAACTTTTAAAATATAACTTTTTAAAATAATTTTGAAACGAACCGCGCGTTGTAACGCTGTAGTGTGTGCCGTATCAATGAAAATAATGTGTTTCATATACAAGTCGGTTGAATGTGGCAAAACGCAAAACGTAGATATTAAGCGGTGACACGCGGTAACGCGCGTTAAAATCGCTTTAATTTGGCGCGCTCTATTACATGTAGTGCGTTTTCGTCTAGCGTTTTCGACGCGCGTTATACGCGCGTTTTTACCGCGCGTCAAAACCGCTCTAGTCAGGGGGTGTGAACTTATAGCTATAATATTCATGCCTCTTGATATAACTCAAAAGAGATCCTACTGCTTCGCTAGTATCGAATTTCATGGAACAAAAGATATGATTACTTGCTTTATCCATGGTAAAAAAAAAAAAAAAACTACCAACGGCATTGACCATAACAATAAAGATATATATAACTAGGTTCTTGTATAAAATAAATATTTAATATTGAAATCGTTGACTCTTTTGACTTTTGAGTATTTTGCTACCCGTGTAACTCGTTCGATTAATTATTTACAGTGCTTGGCATAATGCCGTCCAACAAATGTTCTGTGTTAGGCTGTAATAGTAGTTCAAATGTTAAAAAACATGTGTTTCCGTTGGATGATGATGATTTTAAGATGTGGATTTTAAGAACTGGGAATGAGAAGTTGGTGAATCTTTCAAAGCCTTATATTAGAAAAACGTATTTGGTTTGTACTGAACATTTTAGTTGTACTAGCTACAGCCCTGGTACTTCACGATTGAAGAAACATTCATTACCGAGTTTAAATTTACCAAGTATTTATTAATCATCAGTCATCGTAATTTGTGGTTATTTCTGTGCAGAGATTTAATCTCACGTTGAACTGGTTAATAAACTATTTCTATGCTTGTGAATTATTTATGTTTATATATCAATATTATTTGTGTGTTTATGCTGATTTTCATTTCTCATATTCAATCTGCTTGTGATTTTTCAAATGAAGGTAGGTAATGTTTATTTTATGTACCTATTAATTGTATTTGTATTTATATTTAAATTATAATAAAATAATTAATAATAATTATACTTATAATTATTTATTTTTTATTTATATTTATTTTATTATGTTTTATTTGTTACTCATACAGTCTCATACATACTTTAATTAATTTAATGTGTATACGTATACCATATTATTACCTATCATTAATACCTATTTTAAAAATAATAGTTTCATATTCAAATTTATTTTTTTTTCTCCGAACTGGTATTTCTAATTAAGTTAATTATCAAAAACCAAACCTAAGGACTTTATTTCTGTTAATTCTTTTATTTCAATTCAATTACAATCGCTTATTTGTTTAAAAGTTTTACTATGAAAATATATCATAAAATGTTTAATATTTTTATTATTGTTTTAATAACATTAAATTTTAGATACCTCATTAGTTTTGTTTACATTTATTGCCATTGTGATTTTATTAATTTATATGTGCTAATTTGAATAATAATTCATTCAATTTTTCCTTTTAAATTTGAATTCTGTAAACCTTTTATATAAATTATAAATAGTAATAGCCCTAAAACTGTTCCACGAGGTACAGAATGTATAAGAATCACAGGTTTACTACTTTAATTTTCTATATTACCTATTTGAGTTCTGAACTATTTAAGAGGTTACCTTCACTATTCAAAATTTCAATAAAATTATTTGCTTTTTAATTATTTTTACCCAATACCTTATAAATTACATTCCATTTACCTTTTATATTATTTTTTAAACTATACAGTTTATTAATTAAATATGTAGGAATTCATTGTACCCATGTAGTTGTATGTTGTACCTATGTACCTATAGTTTCATTCTAGTATCTGTATGTGTTTTTTTTTTTTTTTTGGTGGTAGTATGTAAATGTTTAAATGTTTATATTTTAAACAATATAATATAAATTTGTACTCGCTTATTATTTAGCTATACTTCCTTCTGTCTGTCCTGTAAACAAATCAACTGACATTACAATGGATGAATCTATGAATCTAATTAATGATAGCTGCTCATCACCTCTGGCGTTACCTTTACTTAATGTATCTCAAGGTAAGAATTAAACACATGACATATTTAAGTAAACTGTTATAACTACCTAATTAAATATTTTTTTAGCCACACCTTCAAAGGAATTAACTAGTTCTGTGAGCTCTGTTTACCAATCACCTAACACCTCATTTGAGTTTGTGAATGTTAGCTGCTCATCACCTTTGGCTATACCTTTATCACCTGAACTAACTGATGGTAATAAAATACATACTATTATCTTATTAAATTGTCATTACTAGCTCTTTTTTTTATTTATATAGAAACACCTATGATAAAATCAATATCTGGCTCTGTTGATGTAAGAGTTATTAAAAAGAAGGTGTGCTTGCTGAAACAGATTGGAATGAAAAATGTATCAGAATTAACACCAAGAAAAGGCAAACTATACGCAACGGCAAAAAAGTTAATCAAAAAAGTTAATTTAATTTCAAAGAAAACCTGTTCCTTGAAAACCCAATTAAAGATTGCTAAAAAATTTGTCATTTCTGATAGTTGTAACAATTTAGCTGACAAACTAAACAAAACAACGCTAGATTTTATTAAGACACAAGTCAATATTCAACACCGAAATCCAAAAGGCAGAAGATACACATTAGATGACAAAATTTTATCACTTTCCATATACAAAACTTCACCTAAAGGATATAGGTTTCTTTCATCAATATTTGCTCTTCCGTCAAGATCTACTTTAACATCAATGTTAAGTAGAATTCCATTTAAACCAGGAATAAATTTACACATTCAAGAAAACCTCAAACACCAGTCTAAAAAGTTAAAAGATATTGATAAAAACTGTATATTAATTTTTGATGAAATGGCGTTAAGTGCTGGATTAAGGTATGACAAAAAAAATTACATGATACTCGGCCTTCAGAAAAATCAGAATAACCAAACACCAAAGTTTGCTGATCATGCTCTAGTTTTTATGTTGAGAGGAATTGCTAAGAAGTGGAAACAGCCGTATGCTTATTATTATAGCACCAGCACTATTCAAACAGTTGATTTAGTGTCCTACTTGAAAGACGTTGTCAGAAGTGTAAACAAAACTGGTCTTAAAATTGTAGCAACTGTCTGTGACCAGGGAGGAACCAATCGAGCTGCAATCAATTATTTGATGTCTGAAACTTGTAAAAATTATACAGAACGTAATATGGAAAAAACAAATTTAGGTTTTGAAATTGATGGCCAGGAAATAATACCAATTTTTGATCCTCCGCATTTGTTAAAATGTATAAGAAACAACTTATTTAATAAAGATGTAGTTTTTGACATGGATGGTAACACTTATACAGCGTCTTGGGATCATATTGTTGCTATGTATGATTTCGATAAGAAAAATGAAGAATTTGAACTAAGAACCCTTGTAAAATTAAACGACAACCACATTAACATTGCCAGAAGCAAAATGAAGGTTTCGAATGCAGCACAAGTCTTCAGCCACAGAGTAGCTTCAACAATGAAATTGGTATCTGATAATGGTATGTGTATTTGATTGATTTATCTTTATATGTTTAAGTTACTAATATTATAATAAATTATACCTTTTTAGCCCCTAAAGGAAGTTTGCTGGCCAATGCTGTAGGCACAGCCAAATTTTGTCTATTCATGGATAAGACATTTGATTCAGTAAATGCCAGGACAATCAATCCTGAGTTGGGAAAACCACTACGAAGTGCAGTAACAGATAAATCTCCCCACATAGATCACTGGAAATATGCAATTAAGGTTTTTGAATCCATGAAGTTTGTCAACAAAACTAACGGTAAATCTACTATACCCCCTTGTATCAAAAACTGGATAATATCTCTAAAATCATTTCTATACCTTTGGATTCAACTGAAAAAACATAATTTTAAATATTTCTTGCCAAGGCATGTCAACCAGGATTCTTTAGAATGTTTTTTCGGTAGTGTTCGAAGTCATGGTGTCAGAAATATTAATCCAGATGCATATCAATTTGTTTGTTCATTTAAAACATTATTGATAAACAATTTCACATCCATAAAATCTGCTGGGAATTGTGAACACGATGACAGTGATGGAACATTGGATAATTTAAAGCAATTTATTGAAAGTGGCACAAATTGTTCATTGAAAGAACCAGAAGAAAATAATATAATTAATATACCCATGTTTGACCTACCAAATACATTTGATGTATGTGATTTCACTGATATGACAATTGGATATATAAGTGGATATTTAGCTCGTACGGTGCTAAAGGAAAATACATTTTGTAGACTTTGTAAAAATATTCTTATTTCAAATGTCAAAAATAATAATTTAATAAGAGTTAGAGATTATACAACTAAATCTTTACTTTATCCTAGTGAAAGCTTTCAAAAAATAATATATCAAATGTTGTATATTACCAAATATATTTTACTTAATATTGACAATGAAAGTATAGGCAAGCAATTGATATTGATATTTGAAATAAATATAGATTTTACAATTAAATGTCCTATTCATATTATAAAATATTTAATTTATGATAAATTCAAAAACTTTTTTCTGTTCACTTACATCAAACATATAAACCATATTTTAAACGGTTTGGATAGAAGTGATTATTCAAAAAGTACTGATATTATTAAAGCAGCTGCTTATAATTATTATTTAAAACATAAAAATAAAACATAAATTTAATATTTTGATTTTTGAATTATAAAAGTGTACAGAGATGAAGTGTATATTTATTTATGATTTTAATATGATTTATGATTGAAACTAAATTTGACTTGAAATTATTATAAAAAAACTAAAAATGTTAATGTATAAAATTGTTTGTGAAGATAAATACTATATTCTGTAGTATCTTCAATATTTGTTTAATTTATTTTTATATGAAAAAAAATGTGTTCATGTGATCATATTATGTATTATTATGTCATTAAAATTATTATCAAAAACTAAATATATTGTTAATCTTGAAACTACTTTTTTTTGTTTGAATATTTGTCAATATTTTATGAGATCATTAGCTTTTTATAATTTAATTTATGCATTAATATAATGAAGTATTAATATTTAATGTCATGTTATTTGTTGTGTATTTATATAATAAAAAAAAAACTTGTAAAATTTCTGTGTATGTTTTTGTAAAAATAAAAATAAAATATTTTAAATGATCAATTGTAGTTTTATTATACTTATTATGTAAGCTTAAGGTAATATGAAAATAACGGTATGACCAGTAAGAACAAACATACCTAATGTCCTTACCTAGTTAGGTATTTACTATTTAATAATATAATAAATAAAATAAATAATATGCAATGTACAAATTACAACATATTAATCGATATAACAGCATTAGATACTATCGATTTAAAGAACAATCGATTATACTAACTATCGATTTTTGTTGCAAAAGAGATTCACTCACTGCGCTAGTGTTCCCATTCTTCATGGTATCAGAATAAACTATCAAGTTGGCGTTCTAGGTATCTTTATTCTATGGCTCTAGTGTGGCGCGGCCCTAAGTAGAATGAAAGATTATAAGTAATTACTAATAACTAATTAGTAAAGTTACCGTCATGGTCGGCCCGGCGATAACGTAAACAGACAATATTATTTAAACATGGTTATACCTACATGATCTAATAATAACTAGTAAAACTAGTAAAATCATTACAGTATCTTATATAGTTATACATATAAAAATCATAATAATATCTTAGAGTATAATATTATTAATATTACGCCAGCTCGACAGCTGCTTTGTTGTATTCATTTCTTTTAGTAGTTTCAAAATACTAAATAGTATGAAAATAAACGTAGCTATGGATCGAACAAGTTATCTTGACATTGCACAGCCATAAAGTTATAAACAAAACATATCTATAATCTAAAATAAAAATAAATTTAGAATAAATTCAACAAATTTAATAATAATAATATATAATATCATTATTACCACCGCAGTGCTGCGTGCAGTACTAAATCGTTATATCGCGGACGGCGCGGACCTATTGTTGTTGCTCACTGTTAACTGTTAAATAATATTGTTTTGTGCAGTGCGCGAGTTTATTCATTATTCTTATACATGTTATAAACTTTAACTTTAAATTTTAATAAATGGGCAGAAAGACAACCAATCCCGTTAGTAAGTTGTTTTTGATTACAACCACCAAAGATGAATCGACTTGCGCCGTTCAAGGGTGTCGTAAACCACTCATGAAAGGACGTCATAGTCATAATTTAGAAACCCACATTCGGAGTTTCCATTCCATAAACAAAATATTGGACCAAGCTAAGAAGATACTAAAAGTAATAAAGTTCAAATATAAAGCGTCCATCAGATGATTCAACTGTTCAACTTTCATCAAAGGTAATAAATACCTATTAAATAACAACAAAATATTTTTACAATTGTATGCATATAGGTACAGTCTTGTAAAATACTTTTAAAATGCTATTATAAAAATGTATTTTACGAATAGTCGCATTGTATTTAAAATTTGAAAATAAATATAAGAATTTTTTTTTAAATTTATACTAGTATATAACATACATTTTGTATGTATATAATATATATTGTACATTTGTACATCAGTATAAGTATTAGGTAAATCAGGTATTAAGTAAATTATAATACTATATATTATGTTACTACTTAGTATACTTAGATAGATTTTAACATTTAAAAATAATAACATGTCAGACTATTTAGGAATTAAATAACTAGTACATATTTATTTATATTGATACAATTTAATTACAAAGTAATAAATAAAAGTGGTGTATTAATATGGAGCTATTTAAAAATTACAATACAAAACCCATAAATAATTGGTTTAGCATTTTATAATTTTAAATTTTAAACATTGTTATTAGTATATCACCTACTTTTACTATACAAAATTTTCATTTTTATAAATTCAATCTCATTACTATGCTTTTTAAATTTAATTTATAGACTAGATAAGATAAATCGTATCTTATCCTACTTATGAGTTAATATGATTATAATATTATCAGCGAAAAATTATTATTTTATTGATGTCAAATTGTGCGAAAATACTTGTTGAATACTTACAAGACTGATATTTATTTAACACTTGTTAATCCTCTTTAACTAGCTCTAATTTAAAATACATTTCATTTTATAGAAACGAGGTCCTTAGATAGCATGATTACAGTCCTTAAAAAAAGTCATTATGTACAATTGGATAAAGTTACATTTTGCAAGTACATGTACAAATGGTAATCGAATCTGTCTGTTAACTATATTCAATGATTCAGGTTTTAAAAATATTGAATCTCTGACACAAGCTATTGGTGAAGGTATACCACCAAATGAATTTATTAAAATATGTACCTAAATTAATTATTTCATGTATTTTGATTGAAATCTTAGGTTTTACTATTAACTCCCAGAATATAAAACATATTTTTGTGCTCAAAACTATATTAATGAAATAACAGAAAATATCAAAATAGTTTAGTGAGCTTGAAAATTGATTGTGTAAAACGTCATAACCGGTCCATAATGGAGTTAATATTCAGTTCATAAAAACATGAATGTTTGTTTTGGCTACCCTAGCAATGAAGGAAATAAACGAACAGCACACTGCTCAAAATTTAAAAATGGTATACTTAATTTATTAACAGCATTTTATCATATTGTGTACTAATTATATTGTATTTCCTATATTAGCTTTTGATGTATTGATATTTACAACATGAGAAAAGAACAAATTTACCAATTACATGTGATAATGCATCAAATATGGTTAAGTTAAGTAAAATTGTAAATATGAATGATGAATGTGAACCTGAAGCACCACATATTGAGGATTTGATTAATTTTGTGGATTCAGAGACAATGAGAGTGATGATGAATATGCCATTGAAGACGGAACATTACTATCAACAAATGATATAGTAAATCAACTTTCAATGAAGAAGTTGATGATCATGGTTGGTTTTTAAAACATAATAGTAATTCAAATAATAATATATTGTAATTTGATTTATATCTAGATAACTTGCAAGAAATTATTGTTGCTGCTATGGAACCTAAATCTATAACATCCTGTATTAGATGCTCTGTACACTCATTACAATTGTGTGTACTTGGTAGTATAAAATCAGCAGCCATATCTAATTGCATTCCCAAAGCTAGAGAGGTAATTTTAAAATATCAATGTCTTATCCTCCATTTTCATAGTTATTTAGTACATAAAAATTTTATTTTATAGATTGTAAAGAAACTACCCAGATAGCAATAAAATATTTATATGACATTGAAAAAATATTTTGTATGTAATGAACATGATTATATAAATGTTTTTTTTCTACATTTTTTTGATTACAAAAATGTTAAAATAATGGTTGGCCACTAAAGTTACATTTTATAAATATTATTTTAAGAATATTATAAGAATATTAATTTAAAAATATTATTAAAATATTATCAAAATAACATTTATAAAATATAACTTCAGTGGCCAACCATTGTTTTATAAATATTATTTAAATATTTTTGTAATTAAAAAAATGTAGAAAAAAAACATTTTTATATAATCATGTTCATTACATACTAAATATTTTTTGAATGTCATATAAATAATTTGAATTAGTTTAAAAATTATAAATGATTAGGTATATTTTTACTTTAGTTCTATTATAATAACGAGTATCTTAATATTATTTCAAATGTTATACCTTTTTATTATTAAAATGTAATATAATAATTACCATTTTTTTTTTTTTTATGCAAATTAAATATTTTATTATATATTATGTATTAGAATCATGTGATTAAATACAACAACAGCACCAATAAATTAAAATACTAATAATATAAACTTATATCAACAAATTTATTATTATAGTAGATATATTTTACTACAGTCATAATCATAAATAACAATGATTACATTTAATATTATTATAATGTATTTGATTGTAGTTCCACAGTTTTGTGCTCTCTAAATTTCGCACCAGCAATAAAAATTTTCATAGGTTGTTCCACATCAATTTTATCGTGCTTTTGATAACGTTTCATGTTTTTCACAGCATCTAAAATTTTAAACAAGTTGTAACATTTCTGTATCAACTTCATAGTAAAATGTCTATATAACTTACCAAATATAATGGAGCTAGCTCCAAGAGTTGAAAACACTTTTTTTTTTCTTTTGCCCCTTATAACTATACTCTTGTAGTAAAGAGTCTTTGAAAAGAAAACGCATCATAGCCCTTATGGTACTTGGTAATGTATTGTGCACATAACGAGCAAGTTCAGCCACCTAAAACATAAAATTATGGCATAATTATACTTAGGTACTTTAAAATTAATTTACACAATTAGTTATTAAACCCATATTTATATTAATTATATATTTTATTCATAAAGAAATATATAAAATTAAAAATATATAACAACTCACCAATTGCACCCTATAATTGTTATCTAACAGCTTATTTTCAAATGTTTGAAGAGCATCTTCATCCTCTAAAGGAAAATCACTGTTTAGTGATATAAATAAATCGGATACACTTGCATCTTTGTTCAATTCAATATTGCTGTTCATTGTGTTGTTTCTGATCATTTCATCAATTTTATCAATCTTTTCATGAAGTGATCTCATTTCATACTTCAAATTTAACACGTTACGGTTAATTTTTTCAAGAGTATCTAAATTAAATTTAAAATATCCGGAATTACTTATTGTTATCTTGATAATTTTTAGGCCTGATACAAAATATCTTGAAAATAGAAAATTTATTTTTAACTATATATCTATTTATATACTATCACAATTTTATTTTAAAAACCATTATTTACCATTATTTGATTATTATGAAATTTACTTGCTTACATTATTATACATATAATAGTATACAATAATGATATTTGATAAATACACTTTTAAATTTTATTAGATAATAAATAAAGGCAAAACAATATGATATTCTTTAATATGAGTAGATTTTAAGTTAAAACTGTAATAATTGTTATTTAATTTTTTAATACTATAATATTATTTTAAAATAAACTTTATCACATCATCAGTTTCCTGGCCATACAAATAAAATATATTATATTATATTATATATATATTTTATTGGCATGAAAGAAGTTTGGGAGTACCTCAAATTAACATAAATAATAAATACATATATACCATTTTTATCATTGAAGACATTATTTATCTGCTTTTGACTAGATTGAGAAGTACTTGCAATATAATTTTCATGAGTCACCTTAAATGGTGATGATGAAGTATTAATGATTGACGTAGTATGTTTGTTACTATCGAAAATTGAAACTTCTTGAATTTGATCTGAAATAATAATATATTGTAAATAATATAATGTAATAATATATAAAATATAATAATAAAATATAATGTAAATAATATATTGTAAATTATAATTAAAATTTTAGCTATTTTCATTATTATACACAAAGTAAATATTATACTAAAAACAATTTATAATTTAGTAAATCAATTTATTTACCAGGATTTTTTAGTTTTTGAAATTTGTTTGACATAATATATGGGCTACGTGAAGAACAATTGCCGAAGTCTAGTTTTTCCTTGCTGAGAAATGTTTGGGCGATGACAATTTACCTGTAATAATTATATGTTCTAATAAGCATTTAATATTACTAAATAATAAATGTATAAATACCTAATACTTAAAATTATCTCAAAGTATTTATTTACATCATTATCAATATATACATATGTGCAAAGCAAATACTATTATATTTAAACTATAACTAACTAATTCATAAGCAGATAACGGAATTATTGAGTCTAATATGATATTCTATAAAATATTTAAATAATGATAATAAAAAAAAAAAATATTTAATAAAAATAGATCAGATTTTCACAGATTTAATAACTAGGTAAATCATTATCCAATAGTAATATTAAGCATCAGAAATTAATTTTCATAAATTTTTTAATAATGATATCATCAATGAGTATTTATAAATTAATAAAAAGTTAAGATTATTATAATTACATACTAGTATAAATTGAATTAAATTAAATATGCCCTGGTATAAATGTAATTTTAAAGAATTAATCACGATAGTAATATTTTATATGGCTATTGGCAATATATATTAATGAGATGAGGAAAACATGATACATTTTCAATTTTTCAAAAATGCAAACATAACATTAATTTTACCTTGAATAGTATTTAATGCTGGTGAGTATAGTGGATCAGTATCACTATCATCTGAAATTACAAAATAAAATTAAAAAAAAAATATATAATAATAATATATTAAGTACAAATATTACAAGTATTACAAGTAGTTATAAAAATGTTTATGTTTTGGTAGAATGAATAATTGGTAGAGCAATAAATTTATTATTATTAGGTAAAAGTATAACTTTTTTTTTAATACTACCAATTTTATACCAATTAAAGTTATTATACAATTCATCAACTATATAAATGCCTAATTTGGATGATTTTATAGGATTATTAAACATTATGTGTTTGTTTTTAAATTTTTTACATATTAAAATAACTTCATATAAATTTTTGTTGCATATTATATTAAAAACTTTTACAACATCATCATCAGTAGTTAGAAGGTAGGAATCAGCTTCTATGTTTGTTTTTATTGTCATTGTTTCCAATACGATACAGGTAAATTAGTCTCCTTTCAATGCATTTTCTAATATTGGTCCACGTACATGTAGTCCACTAAGTTGATATGGAGCAATTTGAGTTTGAATTTTAGTTTTTAAATTACAGATTTCATTATACCTTTTGACAATTTGTTGCAAAGGCTTATCCGGTTTCCTCAACATTTTTTTTAGAGAACCCATGAAATTTTCAAACGGAAATGCTGAACAGTTATCAAGTGGTCCAAATTTATCATAGTCATCACAAATATGTGTCAGGCCATGTACATTATGGGATATCAGATAAGAACCATAAATATTTTCAAAGTTTTTTACAAAATTGTCTAATAATTTTCTGGCAATATTGATAAATTTAGCATGGTCTGGACTGAGCAGTAAAATCATTGCTACACTCAAACCAAAAAAATGTTTCCAATGTTCAGTAGTCAATACATTTTTAGTCACAGTTGTACCAACATATAACAAAAACATGCGAAACTCTGTTGCCTTCCAACGGTTTACTTCATCAAGTTTACGAGTTTTCCTGGCAAACTCGCATGGAATATTAACTTTAATATCTTCAAGATGTTTTGATATTTCTCTGATTTTCCATGAAGGATATCTAATACTTACTGGACCTTTGATCCACAAAAGAATCAATTTCCTAACAACACCAAGACACACTAAATGCATGTAATCCAGTGAAAAATCACTTACTACATCAAATGAAGGTAATGTTGATATGAGAGATACATTACCAACATGATGGTCTTCATTGGATTGCATTACATAATTTTCATGTGTCCTCTTAGATGGACACCTTGTAGGCGAAGTAAAGGGAAAACACAATCTATTTGATAAATATAAACCTTCATGTTCGCACCTTGAACACGAAAAAAATCCACTGTGTCCTTTAGTTTTTAATAAAAACGATTTTGCTGGTGCATCACAGCAAAATGTGTCTATATACAAATTATACACTTTATTATTAATACAAATACCAGTATTATTTAATAAATGTGCTTCATCAGTAAATGATTTAATAAAAGTGTTGCTATCAGCAGGTTTTTCTTTGCCACAATAAAGTCCAATTAGAAAAACTTTATTGTTTTCTGGACGAATGTATGCTAGTATAGGCCAAAATTGTTCTGGATTACTTTTAAAAATTGGTAACCCATCAACTCCTACCACAATATGGATATCATTATTATCTTTCAAACATTCTGGAAAATTGTTTTTAATACCATTCAATATACCAAAATGGTGATATATTCCAGGTTCAACAGCATCAAAATTATAGGGCTCAACAGTTTTTGATTGCAAAATAGTCCTTGAATCTTTAGGCAAATCTTTAAAACATTTATGTTGTTTTAAAACAACTAATAGTTTATTTAATGCATTTTGTGGAATATTAAAATCAACAGCCCACTTAGCAATTAATGTACGGAAAAGAAAAGTTTGATCATATGTTTCATTTATAAAATAATCTACATCTTGTTCAGATTCTGATGAAGATGAAGTAAATATTACGCTTTTTTTTTTATTTAAAAAGTCAAAAGTTAAATCTTGATTTTTTACTATTTCTTGAAGGTTCTGATTGGTAGAAGATTTGTCAATTGTTGCATTTAGTGGTTGAAAGCCTGATTGATTGTTTGTTTGAGAAGAAAAATTGCTATTTATTGTAGTAGGACCATAATTTGAATCACCCATAACAATTCCATTATCCCTTTCTAATTCTTCTTGAATTCGTCTTCGTTTTGATCGAGCACTTAAATGAGATTTTTTTTTAAAATCCATCTTGCAAAATCTAATAGAAATTAAAGCAGTAGTTCCCATAAAACCGCAGGAGTATATATATATTATTGTTATTATCCATACATAATAATTGAATAATTTGTGTCCAATAAGTATATAATTATAGTATAATTACAAAAATATAAAAAGTTAAAATTGATAGAATTTATGATAAATATTAAGTTTTAAACAAATGTCTAAAAATTATGTGTTTAAAATTATATTTTTGGGATATATGTACTATATGTACCTACTGCACTGGGTATAACTTTCACATTTTAAATATTTTATTATATGTAGTAGGTGCATTTGGGTATATATATATTATATAATATATAATGGGCTTACACCCAATAGTACTAGTGTAAGATTTAATAATATTTCACAATTTTATACTTCATGAAAATGAAATATTATAATACTACATGCATATGTAATATATGTAAGTACCTAAAATGTGTGCATATATTCTTGTATGAGTATTTAGTTGGATAATACTTATATAAATATATAATAGAGTAAGTGAGACAACTTTTTATTTCAAAATGTAAAACAAAATAAAAATAAAATCTAGTAGTAAATAGTACCTAAAATTACCTACCTATAAAATAATAGTACCTAGGTAGGTACTCAACTTTTTAGATACCAAATAATTATTAAATCAATGACAAATAATTTTACACTAATTTCTAACAAGAAATTAATTAATATTCTCTTCCCATCACTGAATATTAATAATAATAATAATAATAATAATAATAATACTATCGAGTAAACAGTTGAAATAACTATATAGTGTAGTTATGTTGTGTAAGATCAGTTTATGAACCTAACTATTAATAAAAACAAAATAAAACATAAAACATTAAAAATTTAAGAATCATATAGGTACCTAGGAATTTACTGATTCACTATATTGTGTTATATATTTATATTATATTATATTATTTCCATTATATTATACACATTAAAACTAAAATAAGTAGGTACGTTGTACGTACTACGTGCAATATATTTTAATATTACTTACACATTACTCATGGATAGGAATAAGTATATTAATTGAGAATTTTAGAAATGTATAAAATAAAACATTTTAAATAGATAGAAATCAGATTTTTAAAGAATAATAATATAGGTACCTACTATTAATAATATAATATATTATACTATATATACTATTAAATTTATACTATTTTTACCTACCTATAGTAATAAGTAACAACTAACAACTTACAATTGTATTTTAAACAATAAAAAAAAATTAAAAATTAAAAATTGTATGTACCTTATTATATTACTTACCTATAAAACAGTTGTCTGGGTAGACAGTAGACACTTCTGTAGTAGTGTAGTTTATTGAATATAATAATATAATGATTATTAATTAATAGCCAAAGTGCCAAAGCCAATCGTAAAATTATAATAATATTTCACCAGTATGTCCAAAGTAAAATGTAAATGTGCACAATACTGTAAAATCACTAAAATCTGAACAATATTATGATACCTACATAGACACGGAGTATTTACTATTTACGAGTCGCGGCTATATTATTATGTAATACGACCTTCGACGTTCTATGGAAAAATAACAGTAAAAAGATGTATATTTATTGTGACTGCAAGACACACAGACGGTTATTACTGGGAAAATCCTGAATCGGGTAAATCCATTCGTCATTTATCATCGTCTTCGCCATCGTCCGATAGCCGTATTTCTAATTTTAAATTAAAGTGGAGAATAATTTTATACAGATAATATTTTAGTCGGTGACGACTATTATTATATATTTATATAATAATGGTTACTACTACAGTGTTAACACTATTTTTTTATAGACCAACTATGCGATTTTAAATCGGCTCGATTTTATTCGCTTAAACGTTACAACACAAAGCATATAATATAATCAATAATCATTTTACGCAGTTAAAACTTTAAAAGCCGCAGCAGATAATATCATCATTACCTATTTAATATTTTAATTATTTGATATAAAAATTAAAACAACCGTGGAAACACGCGCTAACATGATTACGCGTATGTAATGCGGACCGTGGACGCACGATTAATAACTTTACTCGGTTTATATATTATGAATAGCTGAATTACCCGGCGTTATAGTAAGGAATGTATACATTTAAATTTGAAATATCTTATTTTTCTTTCAAAATTAGTAAGAACAGTATTTAAGTATTATAAGAACTACGATGGACAAAGATGCCTTAAAATAGTTAAAATCCATTGTAAATAAATAGGTACTCCAAGAATAAAAAAAGCTAGAGCCGCTATATAAAGAGGTCCTCGGGAGAGGATGATGGAGTCTAATATAAGGCCATAAAAACATAAAATCTATTGTCTTATAGTCTTATACACATAAAAATACATATATAATTTAAATAGGTACTTTAAAACTAAAATCCCAGTCATTAATATTATAAAACAATTATTATATTATTTCATTTTTAATATTATATTAATCAAATATTAAAAATATAATTTAAACAATCCATTTTTGATAACACAATGATAATATATTAAGAATATTATTTAAACAATCCATATTTATAACATAATAATAATATATTCAGAATATTATTTTATTATTTCGATTGTGATGTCATTTGTAATACATTCATAATATAATTTAAACAATTCGTTTTTAATAACATATTAATAATATAATCAGAATATTATTTCATTATTTCATTTATAATTTCATATTAATAATATATTCATAATATTATTTAATGAACGATTATTTCATGTCATATTAATAATATATTCATAATATTATTTAATGAACGATTATTTAATGTTACATTAATATTTTTCTTATAATATAATAATTTAAAATATAATAGTAATAATTTACGAAAATAGGCATAATAAATATTATCATTCCGAAAATGCTATCTGGGTAAGAACTCCCAAATATGCATGTTGGCTGAAAAGGAAAAATTTAAAATATGCAATTATCGATATTGAGACCAGATGGAACTCAATGTATAACATGCTCTATAGGTTATTAGAACTCAAAGAATTCTGTTTGTCACATGAGGAGACTAACCCAGACCTACATCTAAAAACTGTGAATGGGAGTCTATACAAAGTGTTGTTAGTTAATTATTTAATTATATTAATTTCTAAAATATTAATTATCTTCTTTTAAGGCGGTTGAAAGTAGGTCGTTTTTTCGTGCATTTATACCAATAAGCAAAAGAAAAATAAACACATTTCCAGAAGTCCAATTTTCATTTTGAAAATATGTAAGGATTTGTTTACTCCTTGTCTGTGTTATGTAGGAAATAAATTTTTTATTTAATGTTTTTTAGTAACAATAAAGTAAAAGTGAATTTTGGGAAAAAAAGAAAATTAATTTGGCACTATATTAATTAAACAATAGAAAAAATCGAAAATCCATTTCCTACATAACCTAGAAAACAGAATAATGAATTTAAATGTGTTTTCAAAATTAAAATCGGGCTTTTGGTACTGGGTTTATTTTTCTTCCGCTTTTTGGGACTTTCATAGCCGCATAGGAGTTGAAACATTTTCAATTGCAAAATATAGTGACCTGTGACTGCGCGTAGGTACGCTATACAGATTTCCGAGAATCTTAGCCGCGACTATTTGACGGGCGATAAGAAATCAATTACATAATATCATAATGATACACAGCTGCTAATAAAATATTATTCAGTATATTATGTCATTGTGATTCAGTCCGTGCACGTTTCTATTTGTACTCACTACCAATTTTATTTTTTTGTGGTAAAAATGAGTAATTGGCGTTTTGGTAATAAAAAACGAGCTAAATTATTCATAAGACGAAAAAAATTGAAACACAATTTGGCAAATTTACAAAAAAAAAAATAAAGAAATTCAAGAACTCGATAATGACGACAGCAATAACGTTTCAGAAGTAAACAATAATCAGGTAAGATGTTGTTCAATAATGTGATATTATAATTATTTTAAATCTCAGTGGTATTTTTACGTATACATATATATATATATTATATATCCTTTTTTTTTCATAGAGTATAAACACATCAAACCATAGTAATGAGACATATTATGATGTACACGACGATAACAGGTAATATTTTTGAAATTGAAACATAATTATATTATAATAACTGAACAATTATTCAACATTTAAATTTAAATTTCTAAAATATAAATAGAACATTTTTATAAATTCCTAACACAAAATAATTTTCAAATTTTCGTGATTTTGAAGACTTGTCAAAATTTTGGTGACACGTCAAAATACCTCCATTAAAAATATCTACGTCAAAATATCTCCGACAAAATATCTCCATTAAAAATATCTCCGTCAAAATTATCTCTAATACAAAATATCTCCGACTAATTTATTATTATTTTTTCACTTATCGTATTTATTTCACATAATCGTAAAAAAATTATTTTCAAAAAATATAAAAAATATAAAATAAAATAAATAAAATATCTATTATTTCCCTCAAAATCGTCAAAAAAAAAAAATAAATATATATATATATTTTAGAATTTAATGTTTTGAGCGATTCCTCTTAAATAAAGAAGAGCTGGAGTTTCATTGAAGTTTTTCACTACGTTAAATATCATTTCATCGTGGTTCTTATATTTTTTCTTTTTTTTTGGACTAGGCTCTCCAGAAATTAATTTTTCTAACCGAACCTGTAAAATATACATTTATTTTTTAATATAAGTTTTTCTATTCAATATTTTAAATTTGTATGATACAATACCTCTTGTAAAGCTTGTTCTTGTTTTAAAAACGTGATAAACTTCCAAATGGTAACGTGATTTGCTCCTAATGCTGAATTAAAGGCATGGTGCCAGCCTTCAACTGAGTTGTTTGTGCGAGGTTTATTTTTTAAAACTCTCTCATAGCAATTCCACATACTGATTTGAAATTTAGACGGGCGTCTACGATTACGTGTTGAGCGACCGATCCAAGTATCTTCGAAGTAGTCTACTAACGTCGATAAATTGTTTTCATTATTAACAAAATAAGCTGAATCAACTAAAAAAAGTATTTTTAATACAAAAATATTATTAAAACAAAATGTAACACATACCAGTTTCATCCATTGTTGACGTAAAGCATGAGCTGCATTTATATTTTTGATAATCGACACAACGCCAAATAAATTTATCACTACCCTTTTTATAATATGAATGCATATATCCGTCGTTTATTAAAAGTTGTTTGCCTTTTTGGCTTTTAACAAATTTTAAAGGCATATTTTGTGGTAGTACGTTAACACTCACGCGTAATAGTCGTAATAGTCGTAATACTAATGTCCCGCAGTGTCAGTGTGTGACACAGTTCCGGCTCTCTCGTCTAAATTGTTATCTGTATAGGTACAAATTTACCTATACATTTAAAATTACTAAATTTGTATTGGTAGGCGGACCATGATATAGGGAAGTACAAAGTTCAATCACAATCATCGTCAATAACTTTTTCTTTATCAGCTGATGGCTATAGCATAAATCGTTTTTATTTATGTTCGAGGGAATCGGGACTCGGGAGATATTTTGTATTGGAGATAATTTTGACGGAGATATTTTATACTGGAGATATTTTGACAGAGATTTTTTGACGGAGATATTTTTAATAGAGATATTTTGTCATATAACCAAAATTTTTGAATACTGTTATACAAAAATACTGTAGATTTACGCTCAACATTCTTTTAATTGACTTATGCTCGATTTTATTTATAATCATTGTAAGCAAAACTTATGGACAACATTGTATTAAATTTTGGACTGCTAAATATTTTGCAAATAGTCTTGGTTTTTGACGAATTTTGTTTACAGATATTTAAAAAAAATGTATGGACAACCTTGTACCATATTTTAAAATCTTAGGTATAAATACCTACAATTTTAGCATATTGTATAATATACTATTCTAATTTCTTTTCACTAGGTTCATTTGTGGCGGTAGACGTATTGTTAATATAAATTATTTATTTGATTCGATTCAGAAAATCAACCACCCACTTTTTGGATGCTCGTTTAAAGATCTTACTTTGATAAACGAAAAAAAAAATGGTTTTTATTCCGAATTTATTTTTAAGTGTACGATGTGCAACAAATTAGAAGTCATAACAACTGAATGTAATAATTCTTCGTCGGTGTGCATAAATACAGCAGTGGTTACAGCAGTTGTAAATACTGGACAAGGATTTTCCCAATTGGACACTTTTACAGCAGTTTTAAATATGCCGAATATGTCCAATCCAAGTTATCAAAAATATCACAATGACGTAAAAAAGCACACCGAAGATTTGGCTTTTGAAGCGATGATTGATGCTGGCAAAGAAGAAGCTGCGTTAGCTGTAATGGAAAATAATGTCAATGAAAAAGGAATTCCATTGATTACAGTGATAGCTGATGGCGCATGGTCAAAGAGATCTTATAAAAGTGGCTATAATGCTTTGTCTGGTGTTGTGAGTATTCTGTCAGATTTTTAAAAAAAATTATTTAGGTCATCTACAATTATTTATTTTGTTTGTACTAGACACTTGTTACGTTGATGTTTAATTTATTATTTAGGCGTCTATCATTGGGTATAAGACCAAAAAAGTTTTTTTTATGGGTGTACGTAATAAACACTGTTCAGTTTGCCAAAAAAATGAAAATAGTGAAAAAGAATTACCATCTCATCAGTGTTTTAAAAATTGGATAAGGACTTCTACTGCCATGGAATCCGATATAATTGTTGAGGGATTCTGTCAAAGTGTGACTATGCATAATTTAATATATGATAAATTAATTGGAGATGGAGATTCAAGTGTAATGAAGAAGTTAACACTTTCTAAACCTTACGCTGATTACGACATAGATGTAAAAAAAATAGAATGTATGAACTATATTTTAAGAAACTATTGTAATAGAATAGTAGACATGTCAGCTCGTCGTAAAAGTTCTTCTGGAACTGTAGTCCCAGGGTTTTTAAGGAAAACATTAAAAGATAGAAGGCTTAAATTAAGGTATATTAAGAATATATATAATTATGCATAAGTAGTAATAAAAAAAATTAATTGTATATTATTTTATTATTATATTTCATTTTAAGAAAATTAATATGTTAGGTATTTAATATTTTAGATGCGCGGTTACAAAGGCAATATTGCATAGAAAAGAAATGCCTTTGTTGCATAATGAAAAAGTGATTCTTCTAAAAAAAGATATTTTAAATAGTCCTTTTCATGTATTTGGTAGCCATTCTGAATGCTCAAAGTAAATTATTTTATAACCAACATTATCACTTATTATTCTATGGTTATTACAGTTGTTATTTTTATTTAGTTATTTTTGCACTGGTCCAAAAGACAACGAAATTGATTTAGTTCCTCAAATGGAATCTTGTGGCTTATGGGCAGATATATCAGGAGCAAAAAATATTGTTGCCCATCATGCTCAAAGCTTAATTTACAATGTTAATAATAATTCTGTAGAAGGGTTTAATAGCGTTGTAGCAAAATTTGTTGGTGGAAAAAGGGTGAATTTTTCTTTACGAGATAAAAGTTTAAATTTTGAGTAAAAGATATTTATACATATCTAAATAATATCACATGAAATTAATTTGTATTTTAGGATCATACAGTGCAAGATGTAATGCTGCAGTTTCATCATTTAATTTTGGTCCAAAATATTTAAATAATTTTCATAAAAAAGTTACAAATGTAAGTCCTGGAATATACACTAAAAAATTTATAAGCAAGATTGATAAAAACCATCATAGCAGAGTTGGTCGACGTTTAAATTTTGATAAATCCAGGTATAAATTATTTAATTTAACCAACTATATAAGTACCTAATAATATAGAAAGAGTGTAATAATAAATATAATACCCTATAATACATAACATAACACACTATAATTAACAGTAGGTACGCCAGTACGTCTAAAATACAATTTTAAAAATCTACTGTTATGTTATTTAATAATAGAAAATTAGAGAAAAAACAAAAATGTATTGCTGGACCAGATGAAGATTATGGAGCTGTAGACATTGGAATAGGTATAATTGATATGTCACCCGAAGAATTCGACGCCAAAAAAATTGCATTTTTAAAAAAAATTGATTTATCTGTTGATGAAATAATAAAAATAGAAAGAAATACCGTTGGACAACAAGAGAATGACGATTGGAAAAAATTTAGAAAACAACGACTTACGGCATCTAATTTTGGAAAAGTTTGTAAATTAAGACCCACCACTTCGCGAGCGAATACCATAAAATATATTTTATATGATATTTTCCAAGGAAGTTCTTCAACTAGGTTTGTGGTCTATTTATATTTTATCTATTTTACAATAGTAACTGTTTAGGTATATAATTATTTTTATAAAATGTTTTACTAAGGTATGGTATTGAAAACGAATCAATAGCCCGAAATGCGTTCCAAAAAACCATAAAGGAGAAAATCGAACCAGCGGGATTGTTTATTCATAAGAATAAACCCTATCTCGCAGCAAGTCCTGACGGGTTAATAGGTAAAGACTGTATCTTGGAGATAAAGTGTCCTCCGAGCATAAAAGAATATACTCCAGAAGAGGCAGTACATAAAAAAAAAATAAAGTACATGATAACCGATGGTGAAAAAATTACTTTAAAAAAAACTGATAATTATTATTATCAAGTTCAAGCACAACTCAACATTACAGAAAGGAACTATTGTTATTTTGTTGTGTGGACTCCAAAAGGTAATAGTATATGACAATTATTTTCGTAGAATCTAAAATATTATAATTTATACGATCGATTTTAAACGTGTTTATTTTAGGTTTTATAGTGAACAAGATATCCAAAGATGTCAAATTTTGGACATCAAAAATTGAACCATTTATCACAACATTTTACATGGAATCATTACTGCCTGAAATCATTGACCCAAGATTTGATAGAGGACTACCAATAAGGTCCGGTATACCGACAAATAAGCTCTAACTAAATAAAAGTGTATTTATGTAGCAATATAATATAATACAAGCAATTTTTTTTTTAAAGAAGGTACTTACTGTTGTCAATATATAATTTATAATGATTATGTTTTTGAATAAAATTATGAACTAGGTACATTATACTTTATGAAGTCCGATGTTGTATTTACCTACCTGTTTTGTCAATACAATGCGCGCTGTGATGGTAATAAAATTATTGTTGAACTGTTTACTGATAAAACGAAATAATTACGCGTTCGGGGAACTTACGTACACTAATGATCAGTTACTACACACACATTCACACAGCAATTCCCGATGACTATAACATATTGCCTATACTCAATCCCTTAAAAACGGTTCACTTTCAACCGCCTTAATCATCAATATACTTTTTTTGGGTGCCAAATTAATCTGTTTATAATATATATACATATATATATATATATATATATTTTTTTTTTTTGGTTTATAAATGTATTCTGTAATTACTTGCACTTGTTAATTTTTAAAAATGTTATTCAGGTAAATGCTTTACATCCAGTGAAAACTGCAACACTTGCATTGCAAAAACAAAACTTAACAATTGGTGATTTTTATGGCATCTGGTTAAAATCCACTCATGGGTTGAACGCAAATGGATCCATATTAGCCAAAAAAATAAAATCTTTGATGGATAAAAGAATTCAGGAAAATTATTTATCAAACAACACATTTTTAGCAGGTACCTAATACATCAAATTAATAATTAATAATTAAACATACATAATAACAATAGATTCATACATTGTTTTAGCGATTTTGTTGATCCTCGATACCAGTGTTTATTAACTCCTGAACAACAACAAATAGCTATAACTCGTCTTGTTGAAACATGGGAGACATTACTTCTCTTAAAGAATAGAGACTCTCCTATTGACGAATTTCCAGAAACTACCGGTAAAAAATGAATGCATATTAATTATTTACTCAATAAAAATGTTAAAATTGTTTAGTTGTTAAATGTTTTAAATATTTAAGAATTATAACAGACTAATACATTAAATTACTTCCTGGATAAATTATCAACAATTTTGTTTTAAATACATCACTGCAGGTGATATGAATATTATTCTCATATAAACTAAATATAAAATAATGGAAATTCTTAATAAATCATGTTGATATTTTATTTTATTGGAAATTTAAATAGGAATAAATAAATTTTTACTTAAAAAAAAATATGCTGATTTCTAGAATAATCTGTAAAATTTTATATAATACAGTTATTTGTTAAGTAAAGTAGTTGAGTTAATCCTGTATTGAACTTTATTTTCAGCTAATGATGAATCAACCATTGAGAGTACTATTGAAAGTAGCCAAGACTCTACAGATCAATTTGAAGATTTTTTATCATCACAATCTTCTCTTACATCAAATTCATCTGCCTCGTCCTTAACAGTAACTTCTGAAAGTATATTAAATATATTGAATGGTTTTAAAAATGTTGAGCGCATTTCTTATACTGCCGATATTTTCCAATATTGGAAAACACGACAATTAACAGATCCAGAACTTTATCAATTAGCAAGTGTAGTCTTAGCAGTTCCAGCGACTCAGGTTTACATGATTATTTATGTTTTACCTTATGATAATATTTATTTTGTGATTATATTTGAGCTTCTACAAGTTGTACTATTACATTTTCAGGTCAGTGTAGAAAGGAGCTTTTCTGGATTGAAATTTGTTGTTTCTGATTTAAGAACATCATTAGATCCAGAACTTTTAGAAGCAATCATGCTGGTTAGAAGCAATGAAAAATTTAAATTATGTCATTAAATGATTAAATTGTATTGTTATTTATGTTTAAGTGTTTTATTTAATAAACTTATAAAGAAAACAATTATTTTGTGTGGCCCTACACAATTTTATCCAATAGTAACTAATATAAAATGTTGTACAAGTTGCTAAAATTACTCTGATATTGGAATTTCTAGGAATTGGATATATATGATCAATAACTTCTAGATGGTAAAACAAATTTGTCAAAGTCTAATTTAGACTATTTAGTATAACATATGTATCTGCAATTCATTAATAAGAAATCAATTTAAAAAAATTAACTGTTTAAATTATAAGTTTAAAATCTAATATGAATACATTCATATATTTTTGAATTGTTTTAAGTAACATTTTAATTAATTATTATTATTTAAATTTTCACTAAAAACTCATAAAATAAACTTAATGGGTTGATACTGATATAATTATATAATAGACAATAGTGTATAATTCTAATAATTTGTTAAAACTTGCATAGGTATTTCCTAAAAAAATTTAATACTGAATTTAATAAAAAAAACTATTATTTGCTGTATTGATATAAAATTAAAGATTAAGAATTAAGATAACGTTCTGTACTAATATTTAGATACCCTAGTCCATAGATGGCATAGTAACCTAACCTAACCATACTATATTACTCATTGTAATAGTAGTCATTATTAAGTACCTACATACTTAATATTATTATTAGTAATGACTAACGAATATAGTATTTAGTCAAGGAGCTTTTATTGTTTAACAAATTTTATTCAAAAAGTAGGGAGTGAAATTGATTTCAATACCGAAATCAATATCAAATTTCTCAATACTGGTATACAAAATCGAAACCGAAACCGAAATTTCTTAATACCGGTATTGAAAATTGAAACCAAAATCGAATATTTTCAAAACCGATATTCAAAATTGAAACCAAAATCGAATATTTTCAAAACCGATATTCAAAATCGAAACCGAAACCGAATATTTTCAAAACCGGTATTCAAAATCAAAACCGAAACCGAAATTATTTCAATCGGTTTCAAGCCCTGGTTATTTGTCATTCACGCTTTGAGTACCAATCCTGGTATTCATTTAACTTATTTCTTAGGCATTGAATGCCAAAATTGGTACTCACTTTTAACATGTGTTAAACTATTGAAGACCGTATTTGGTACTCAATTTAGCCATTGAAATGAAAAGTACAGAAAAAATTCTATAAAATGATGTTAATAGCTAAGTTTAATTTAAATTTAATTGGATTTTACAATAATTTACATGAATGGGTCTTAAAAAAACATTCTAGACAAAAATATTTTAAACACTTGGTACATTTAGTCTGAACTCTACGTGTAATCTTTTGAGCATGTTGTCTTCCGCCTTGTTCAGCCATTTCTTTGTAACAGAATAACATTTTCCTCGTTGCGCATTGATAAGAATATGTTTCTCTTCACTTGGTTGAACTTCGATTTTTTTAATCAAACTATGAATTATACTTTCACGAAATTGAGTTACACTAATTTTTTTTGAAGTTACAGCAGTATACAAAGACATCGCATTTAATAAACATGTATTCAATAAGATTTCAAACGTGACTTTTCGATACCATTTCAATGACCTCCGAAGTGGTGAATGATATGAGCTTCTTAAATCACAAATATCAACATACCCTTTTGCTTTGTTATAATCAATCACCATTTGAGGTTTTACAACTTGTTTTCCTCGTTTATTATTCACTACTACCGTATTATTTTTATGTTTGGTTGATAGCATTAATACGTCCCGCTTATCTTTCCATTTAAGAACAACTATATTATTTTGACTTTGACTTGACATAATTTCTCCTTTTTTTAATTTTGCTTTTACAACCGATCCTGGATTAAATTTTCTATTTGAACGTAATGTCCCCACCAAATTCGTTGACCGATTAAGAAGTTGATTAGCAAGAGTTACTGACGTGTACCAGTTATCAGTATACATTGTTCTCCCTTTATCTAAATAGTCCTCGGCCAACTCCATTACTATTTTAGTGGAAACACCTACACCAGGTACTGACTCTTGGCCCGCATAAATTTTAAAGCCGATTGTATAGTCATCATTAATACACGATTTAAATACTTTTATTCCGTATCGATGTCGTTTATTTTTTATAAATTGACGAAATGATAATCGTCCAACGAAAGGAATTACAGATTCATCAATACACATATTTTCAGGAGGTACGTTCCACATTTTAAATTTCATCACCAATAAATCTACCAAATTACGAATTTTGAAAAGTCTATCACCTGGAGGGCATTCTGCATTGTTTGAACAGTGAAATGTTCTTAAAATAATTTCAAAGCGATTTCTGGTCATGTATTTTGGGATTTCAGAACGATATAAATAACTTTTACTCCAATATGATGCCAAACTCGGTTGCGGAGTTAACCCCATCCACATAACTATACCTAAAAATGTTTTCATTTCATCAATATTAACTTCTGTCCATTTCTGTCCATTTTTTCAATCTAGATTTAGGACGTAAAGGAAGTGAACACAAATTATTTCCGTATCTATTAGTTTCATTAACTAATATACTTAAAATTTCGTTATCCACGAGCAAGGAAAAAAAATCAAATGGCGTTCCATCAATTAAAGTATCAAATAAATCTGAATTTATTCCAAACGTTTCATTTTGTTCATTGAAAACTGGACAGCTAACATTTTCACTCACAGGACCCCAATTTGGTTCAGTTTGAGTTGGTGTTTGAATAATGGGTATAATAGAGGTATCATCGTCACTCGAATCAGAAACATCAACATACTCCAAATCACTATCATCCTACGCATACAATAAAAACAATTCTTAACACCTACCTACTATACAACAATAATTTATGGGGGATATAATTTCTAAAATATCTTACCGAAAGATTTATATTGAAATCAGGATCTGCATCTGAATCGTCAACAAATGAATTATCAGACACATCTTCATCAGAACTTAGAGCAGCCAAAATTTGATCACAATTCATGTTTTATTTCGTATTTTATGTACGAGTTTTTTTACAAACAAGACAAAATAAATTGATCAAAATCACACTAGGATGGCGATGATACTAAAGCCTTCACTGCTGTTGTCCCGACAATATTGTGATATAATGATATTTATCAGTTTACAGGGAAAACTTCATATTATAGTCTATTTTAAGTCGATATACGCACATGCACGTGGCCATAACGTAATCGAGAGTAGGAATTTATGATATAATAGGCATTGAATACCTAAAATGGTACTCACTCCGATTTTTATTTATAATCAGTAGTATAATAATAAATGATAACGACAAAAATATTATTAGATTTCTCTGAAAAATACCCAAGGCCCACATGATAAATCTGTAAAATTTGCCTTGGCGTAGTTATAAGTATTGTTGAATACCAATTATGGTACTCACGGCGCTAAGAACCATTATAATAAAAATGGCTCGGCAGTCAACTTGTTAAGTACAAAATACATTTCATAACGTTTATGATGAAATACTCAAAGTTTTTAGTGCATATTTTTGCATATTTGGACATTTTTTGGTTTAAGGGGCATATTTTTGATTATAAGAGCATATTTTAAGCTTTTAGTGCATATTTTGATGGTTTGTCGAAAATCAAGCGCTTTAATGAATATTTTTCATGAACTAAGGTCAACAATTGTTATAAACTCATAAAGACGATAAAGATAAACATTATCTTGAAAAAATAATAATGGTCAGTAGGGGCGCATGTAAACTCCACCGATTGCGACCTTTTTAGACTTTTTTTCATGTAAACTCCACCGGTACGTTTTTTTTAAAATTGTAATCCAAATCCAATCTGATTAATTAAGTTTACATAATTTATGTGGGTGCAGATTTATTATATTTTTATTAAATATATAATTATTAATAATAATTAACAATAATTAAAAAAAAAAAAAATCATAAAAATCAAATATCAATAATAGAAAATTGAAAAATATATAATTATTAATAATAATTAACAATAATTTAAAAAAAAAAAATCATAAAAATCTAATAAAAATGTATTATTTATATATATTATATTTAGATACTTATATCTTTTTTTACACAATATTAAAATAAATGATATAATAATAATTAATAGTGATCACTAGTTCGATGTTAAAATAATGTTAATTAAAATAAATGAATAAAAAATAATTAATCAAAGAAAATTTAGGTTTTAAAAAAATTTGTTTGGTTTTAAAATTAGGTTTTAAAATTTGGTTTGATAATGTTTAGATGCAGCTTTGACGAATTGTATACTGGTAATATTGTTTGCCTTAAATGACGAAAAAATACGTATCGGTGGAGTTTACATTTTTTTTTCAGGTAAAAAAAATGTATCGGTGGAATTTACATGTTATAAATCCAACCCTAAAATTAACTACCTGTAAATCGGTGGAGTTTACAATCGCCCGGTCAGTAGGTATTTATTATGTCTATTTTTGTATTTTTAACGAATAGTAGGTACGTGGTATAAACACGATAGTATCAAGTGTCTACAGTCAGTGGGTAGATTAGATTCGCATTAGTTCTAGAACATTCACCGCGTGTGTTAAAGTTTCGTGGTTAATTTTCATATAACGTTAGTGTGTTTAATTTTTGTCACTCTATCAATATGCCAAAAGAAAAATTGACAAAAGCTTATCGTTTGCGTAATTTTGTAATCGAGTTTGGTGAATCTGTATTTTCAACGGATAATCTTATTTTATTTTGTAAAATCTGTAACGTGAAAGTAGCAAGTGAAAAACGTTTTAGTATCATACAACATCTAAAAACTGACAAACACATCAGAAGTGCAGCACGTTTAGAAAACAATAAAATAAAATATTTGAGAATAATTCATCAATTATTTTAAAATACCTTTTTTGTTTTATTATGTGCAGAATAATAATTAAGAAGAATGGGATCCAACATTCAAAACAGATTCCAAATCAATTTAATAATATAAATCTAGTTAAAACTTATATAGAATAATAATAAAATTAATTTTTTTAAGGGCATATTTAACCGCATATTTTTAATTTTTTGATGCATAAGTGCATATTTTTAAATGCATATTTGATGATTTTTTAGTGCGTGAAAGTCCTTGCTCTAGTCATAACACTCATAACATTGATTATAAAATATAGTACAATGTTTTCATCAAAATATTCAAAAGTGTTTAAAATTATAAACATTTAATTAAATTTTTTTCATTATAAAAATACAAGATAGAAGTATAAATAAATAAAACAATCATCTTCCAACTGTATTTATTATTTCAAATCTGCTTATAATAATATCATTAATAAATAATTACATATTTTGTAAAACTCGAAGTTTGTCTGCATTTTGCATTGATTGTTTCCCACTGTTTATATTGAGCCACTTACATTCTTTGTATAATCTAGTTCTTAAAAGAAGTTCAATTACATATTGAAAGTGGTCTTTGCATGGAGATTGAAAAATAGAATATTTGTCCTTTATTTTACTTTCTGCTTTAGAAATTAATTGCGCTAATAATTTTTTATCACACTTCATTTCATCAAAATTATTTTTAAAAACTTTTAAACATATAGTAGATACATCTATCAATATATTTGTTGGTGTTTTCAATCCATACCCTTCGTCAATATAATCATAAGTTTTGTTCAGTAATAAAAGTTGATTTTTATCATTTATATTTCTTTCTTTTATTAAATTAAATTTGCACATTTCACAATTGAATTTTTGAAGGCATTTTTTTGCCAAGTAATCAGCAAAATATGTTATACACTTATACTACAAGTCTCCAACGATATTGGTATTGCCTCGCCAGTTGTGTTAGGGCTACCAGAAGTTTCTGAAATACTAGAATCTGATTCGAGCGTTTCATTCAAATATTCATCTACTGCAGGCTCCGGTACTACAGTTACGTTTTCGAATACATCTACGGTCATGTAATTGTCTTCATTAGCCTCACAGTCGCTACAACACGATGCACATTGCATTAAACTGTAAATGCATATATGATGAAAACAACAACAGAAAGTTCTCGCTGTGGGATTCCTGTTGTATCCATTTTTTTGTCTCATTACTGAAAAAAAATGTTCTAGTGCGTTTGTGTTAGACGATTTGTCATTAAAAAGTAATCCTTTCCTAGCTGAAATTGGCTCATATCTTCTTTTTCACTTTAAAATAGATTGTTTATGGCGGTTGTTGACCAAATGATACCCGTAAAACAAGGAGATACACTAATTTTATTTGTTTTTAAATTAATTTTTTTCGCGTTTTTAAATATCAATCGAGTTTTATCTAAATTTTGGAGTACACATGTATTATTATCGCTTATTGGTCTTTTATTAATATTAAGATCGTAGAGATTTTTACTATTCGCTGCATCAAACATATCATTAATAATTTGTATGAAGTTTGCGGTATTTATTGCCGTATTAGATTTCAGTTCACCAGTAGAGATACACGTTTTAATAGCAGCCGATACGGAGTTACTAAAAAGTTGAATCGCTAGCTTACAGTTCATTTTCTGGAACGTGTTTGGGGAAAGATGCGTTGGCGTTATTTTGGGCATAACTCGAGCAGTGTTTTTTATGTCCGTTTCGTAAGTTTTTCTTATGTCTTTGAATGATATAATGCTACTGTTGATTTCAAAATCACCAGACAACAGATTATTCCTTATACTTTTTACCAAATATGGCATATCATAAATCAAAAATATTTTATTATCATTTATTATGTAAATGGCCTATCTTCTGTTCCACCAAGTAATTTGAACATTCGTTGGTTTTGTGTACCTTGATCACAAACAATAGAAGTCGGTATTAGGTTGAGTTTAGTTATAACTTTTTCCACACATGTCTTTATAATTATCACCAAATCATCACCTTTTACTCCGTTTCCCGCAAAAAAATAACAAAAAGGAAATTTCCATTTTTTATAAAGTCCGCGTAGCATTACCACTAAAGCATGTGATCCAAATGTTGGTGTTCGACCCAAAGGCCCTAAATCTTCGAACCCTTCGATCTCATCTAATATTTTATTGTACTCAATAGATTTCATAATAGAAACTTCATCTAATAAAATGACGCACTTTTTTTCGTCGTATGTAAAATTTGACGTTTTAAGTTTAATTTGTTCTATGTACATTGATGAAAAACCAGTGGAAAAATTAATCGAGTTCAACCAACGCTTTACAGTGGTTTTCCCCGGTAGTATAATACCACTTTTACGCATATAATTGTAAGTGGCTGGCGATTTATAATACAGTGACAAGGTGATTTTTTTTTTCTTGAGGAGACCGTGGTTTACGTTTTTTATGTAGAACTTGCATCTTTGTAAGAGCTTTAGAATTCTTTGATAAAAATTTTGTTTTGGAAAAAAAATTTTGTACATAATTTTTTGAAATATTTTGAGTTGTATTAATTTTTTTTTTCAAAGCACTTATTATAGATTGTTTTCTTTTTAACATCCTTTGTAAAGTTAATAACTTGTTTTTAAGAACATATTCCGTTTAACAATTTTTTTTTTTGGTGATTTTTTTGAGGAGTAGGAAATAAAATCAATGATGATCCAAAAGATTTCGTAGTTGGTGTTATAGATAAACCCGGACTTTCATCGAATAGGAGCTGCTTATCAACGGGGCTATTTGATCTGTGACGCCTATCGTATTTACGTTTCGGTGTTTAAACTTCAAGCGATTCTGCTGATGTCAAATTATCTAAACAACAATTATATTTTGTTTATAACAAGTGATAAGCAGTGATAAGTAAAAAGAAAGTTTTTATTATTTATCATTGAAATATTATAACTTCATAATTAGATACAGATCCGGATCTAAGAATACGCCTATTTTTAGTATCACTATTTACATATACATTAGGACGCACGGAGTGAAAATTTAATAGAAAGTTTTTCTTAAGTTAATCTAATGAGTGATTCAAAAATTATTCAAATACATAAGCACAATTTTTTTTATAAGCGTTTGAAAATCAAATATTGACAAAATTTGTCGAAATTCGTGCAAATTATTTTGTAGTTCAAAATGTATACATTTTTTTGTATTTATAGCTAAGAATTGACAATTGAATACAAGATTGTCCATAAGTTTTGCTTATAATAATTATAAAATGACTGAGGTTTACTTTTTATATCATTATATGAAAAAGGAAATCTTTGAAATAATTTTAGGTTTATTCATGAATCCTTTTCAGAAAAGGCCCTTCCAAATTAATTGATAGAAAACAAATGTTACCTACCCAGAGAATATTTCATTGGAACAGCATTTTTAATTAATGTATGACGAATTGTACCAACTGGCTTGTTGTACATTTTATCATCGAAGTGATTAGCACAAATGTACCTTTTTTTCAACCGTTTAGGACTGAGTGACACTAGCTTGATATTTCTTATGTTTAATTAAATACAAATAAGTAATTCAGTAATATTTATTATTATGAGGATGTACACATGCATTTGTTGTCTCCGTCTTATACACGTATGACATAGCAAAATTTCGTTCGCTAATTTCAATAGTGTGCTGTTAGTTTTGATATTAGAGTTAGTTGACTTATAATACAATTTTTAGATTATTATATTATCTGTACTTAATCGTTAGCTTTTATTCGATATTTTAATTTTCAATCGAGATATGAGCATTTTTAATTTTTGATATTTCATATACCCATATCCTGCTTGAAAATGAAAAAATAGGAAAATCACCAACGCTTAAACACACATATTGTTCATATCTAAAAGTTTGATAATAGGTCAAGTTACTCTAATATAAAAACTAACAGCACATTATTGAAACTAGGGAACGAAAATTTACAATGCCGTGCGTGTGTAGGACGGAGACAACAAATGCATGGGTAGCGTCCTGCCGTCCTCTTAAATAATTTACCTGAATTTGAAATCCATTTTTTAGCCAATTCCTCATAATTAGGGAAAGAATAAAAACTATTTTTAGAGGATCTCCTCGTTAAATTACAATTGAAAAACACGCATTTATCACCAGACATATTCAATAAGTTCCAACAAACAGCTATAGAAGAGGTCTTTAGTCTTTACTGAACAATGTATGAGAGCAAAATGAAATAAATGCAAAAATATTATAATGGTAAACAGTATTTTTCAATCTATTTATAATTAATTGTGTCGATCTATATAGTGCAGTCGATTCACATGGAAGTAGTCTAGTACCGTCGGTCCCCCACTCCTGCAAATACAAGCGCTTACAACGTTCACCGCCAGTACTAGTCTAGTGCCTGTCGCTGTATAACGGCTACCGCCAACTGATGCGTAGCATATTTTCTATGGCAGTAGGCCATCTATACTATTTATAATCAATGCTTTAACTAATAAACCATAATAAACAATTTTTTTAATTTACCTATAATTTTTTGATCCTTTATATGCAGCTCTTCAAATCCCGGTTTCATTATACAAAATATGTCTCTCCAGCATTTCCTTTTCTTGTTTCGGTCTGAGTATGAATCTAACGTCTTATCCCATAGCAACGGCCTATCCTCTACTGATGCTACCAAAAGATAAACATTCAAAATATCTTCATCAAGAATCTGAGTTTCTTCATCGGTTGAGGACATAATGAAATCGATTGACATTGCAATTTGGCTACTACTACGAGTACGACTAAAATGATCAACGATAAATAACAAACTGTCCGACTATCACGCGATTATTATGGCCCATGTGAAGCTGCTCATTTAATTTAATGCTTATTAACAGAAAATACCCATCGCGCGCTATTTTTAACGTACGGTATGGTCAAGGTGCACGCGGCAGTTTTCGAAATGTCACACCATAATATTACGGTGCGACACCAGTGTATTGTGCTTTATTTATTTTAATGTATTTTAACAAAACGCGCCGTAAAATAACGCTCATGTGTTGCCAGCCTTAAGCCGGGTTTACATTGGTAGAGTATTTGGTAGAGTACACTAGCCTACTATTTTGCCTACTCACTCTACTCTACTAGTTTTAGTAGAGTAACTGTTTACACGAAGCTAGTATTTAGTAGGAGAGAGTGCAGTTGAAGTGTAAACTCACGCCGTGACGGTTAGGTTTGATCAACTTCAAAACATCAAATAAACAAATATCGTACGTCGACGTCATTGTCGAAAATTATTAAAAAAATGCCTTCGAGTAGTTACAACTGCGTTAGTAAACGATATTTTAGAATTCATTGATGAGAGTAATGAAGAAAAACGAATTTGGGTTCGAGAGTGGATAAAAAGAAGAACAGTTCTTGGCGCATCAGAAAATCTTCTTACTGAACTAGCTTTAGAGGATCCAGAAGAGTACAGGCTGTGTTTAAGAATGACAACTGAAAATTTTGAACAATTATTGAATTTGGTATCACCAACTATTCAAAAACAGGACACTATTCTTCGAGATGCACTACCAGCGCGCATTAAGCTACAAATAACATTGAATTATTTAGCGACTGGTAATAGTTACCGAACCCTACAACATTTCTTTAGAGTGTCAATTCCCGCAATATCTAAATTTTTACCAGAAGTTTGTGACGCCATTTATCAAGCCCTGGAACAATATATTAAGGTAGGTATTTTTCTTTAAAATCATTTCGTACATAGGTACAATATATTTTATTATATATTAACAAAATATAGAACATTTACAATATATTAGTTTAAATGTTAAAACTACTATAACTAATACCAACTACAATAAAAATGATTTTAATTTTTTTAAAGTTCAAAACATTTTAATATTATGGACTGAAAAATTAGATAAACAAAAAAAAAATCCTATTTGGGGAAAATTAAATTTAAATTAATGACCAGGCTTTTGCAATGATATTGTCCCTGTTATCTTCATCATGTTCGTTGCCTTTGTTGGCTGATAGTAGAGTGTATTGGGTAGATGTATCTTGATCAGTTGCTATATTGTATTGTGTAGATGTATCTTCATCAGTTGTATAAAAATATTGTGGTGACGTAGAATGAAAACTGTTTGACCCAGACTGTTCTGCTAATCGATACTTGGTCAAAAGAGACTGTATATCACTTTGAGCCAAAATAGCTTGCCTTGGTGACAACTTATTAAGTGATGCAATAACGTACTGGCCAAACGCATCATTATCACTTATTTCAGTGGAATCCATTTTATTTAAATCATTTTGAATATTACGCAATTCTGTAATTGCTGTTGTAAAATGATGAAGCTTCCTTTTTTTAGCTGATGTTTTTGTAACTACTGGAGTTTTTGCAGTTAGTGTTGTAGGCACTTGTGGGTTTCCAGCAACTACAGTTGTCATCGGCGTTGTAGACATTTCTGTGAATACACCTGTTACATTTTCCAACAGCCCTTCTTCGTTACCTTGGTTAATTAAAAAAACAAAAATAAATAAAATAAATAAATGTACACAGTTGTATTACATTGTATGGTAGTTATTCAAATAATAATATAATAATTAAATATTTAAATGCCAAAAACTTATGAAGAATGGACAAGCATTGCGAAAGGCTTTGAAGATACATGGAATTTTCCTAAATGCTGAGGAGCAATTGACGGCAAACATGTGTTGATAATGGCACCTCCTAACTGTGGAAGTGAATATTACAACTATAAGGGGACTAACAGTGTAGTGTTGATGACACTGGTTGACCATAACTATTGTTTTACTTATGTATCAATCGGCAGCAAGGGGTCAGCATCGGACGGTGGTATTCTCCAAAATTGTGAACTTGGACAACTTTTGCTAAAAGATCTGCTTCCATTAGGATATTGCGTTGTAGCCGATGATGCATTTCCGTTGCGATATTATATGATGAAACGATATAAATGTTACAGAACAGCTCTAACTGAACCTCAAAAAATTTTTAATTATCGCTTAAGCAGAGCAAGACGTATTGTAGAAAATGCTTTTGGCATTTTGGTTAGCAGATTTCGAGTATTTGATAAAAAAATATATTGCAATTTAAAAACGGTGAACAAACTTGTACTAGCTGCGTGCGCTCTTCACAACTTTCTACGAAAATCTTCCTCTACATACCTACCACCTGGCTCTATTGATGAAGAAGATATATCGAGTGGTTTAATGAGAGAAGGTCGCTGGAGAACGGAAATAATTGAGCTTCGAAATTTGGAAAATCATAGGGAAAGAAGAGCATCAGACTTGGCCAACAAAATACGCGATAATTTGAAAAATTATTTTGTAAATGAAGGAGCTGTACCCTTGGCAATATAGGCATATATACTAATAAATATGTATAAAGTCTAGACTAATAGTATCTGTTTAGTTAATTTAATTAGTTTAATTATATTAAATATGTTATAATATTTTGAAAAATTTGTACCTAAATGCATTGTAAGTAATTAAACTCAGTGGCGTATTTGAGGGGGGGGCCATGGGTGTATGGCCCCCCCCTTGGCATTTTTATTGGTGATATTTTAATCACGGTTATATCCTGTATATAGGTAATAAAATAATATAGAATTTACACAAGTGATATTTAATATTCATTTCGTATTTTAAATTTTTATCAACGTTACCAAAATGTGTTGATAATGATATCGGCCAATTCTTGTCTAAATTAATATACCACGGTTGTAGTAATACACTGATATCACACTATACCACGGAATACAATCTACGTTTGTTATATTATCAAAATTATTGTGGAGGTAGCCGAAATGATAACCAAAAAGACGTGAAGTACTGAATTCTGAAGTGTTAAGTGTTTTTGCACCCCAATTGTCTGTGGCTTTTGCAACTGTTTTGTTTATTAATTAATTATTTATTTTCTCTCTATTCTGTATCTTTTTATAAATAAAATAGTCTACAATTAAGATTATTTTATTATAAACTGATTGTTTCATTATGAAGAGAATAAATGATTATTTTAAAACTAATAAATCTGAAGAAAATATTTTAGTTACATGTCCTACTAAAAAAAATAAAACATTAGAAAATGATGAACAAAAACAAATTGATGATAATCAACATTCTATTAATGGTAAGTAGTCTCTTAAAGATGTTTACATACTTTTTTCCATTCTACTTATAATTTTTATTTTTATATTTTAGTAGGTACCTACCTATTTCAGATTTGAATTTTATTATATTATTATTTTGATAACTGCGCCTTTTTAAGTTTCAGAAGAATTAGATATTGGAAATTTGTTTGGTTTAAAAATCGATGACCATACTAAAGCTGCCTTGTTAAAACGTTCAAATGTACCAGATGAACATTTCATTTACCCATTTTCCATTCATAACAAAAACAGTAAGAAACTTAAGCGTTATTTAAGGAAAAATCACTTTGAACAATTTACATGGCTAGAATATTCAAGATCAAAAAATGGACTATTTTGTAAGTACTGTATACTTTTCCTAACATCTGAGTATGGCGGTCGAAGAGGTACAGAAAAATTAAAACGACTTATTACTGAGCCGCTAAACCAGTTTGCCAAATTATTAGGAAAAGATGGGCTATTAGAAACACATCAAAATAACGACTATCATAAAAATTGTGTTCAATTTTCTTTTGATTTTCAAAAAACTTTTTCAAACCCAAATAAAGTTGTGATTAACATAATTGATACTGAACGTATGAAACAAATTAAAGAAAATAGAGAGCGCTTAGTACCAATAATTGAAAGTATCATTTTCTTAGGACGCCAAAATATTGCTTTAAGAGGACACAAAGATTATGGTATACTTTCTTCTGAACCTCATTCATCAGAAACTGTTATTAATGAAGGCAACTTCAGAGAAATTTTAAAGTTTAGAATTTTATCAGGTGACAAAACTCTTGAAAGTCATTTAAAAAATAATAATGCAAAAGCAACTTTTATAAGTCCTACTATTCAAAATGAATTAATAGAGTGTATCAGAAAAGAAATTGTATGTAAAATCATTAAAGATATTGAACAGGCTAAGTACTACAGTATTATATTCGATGAAACAACTGATGTCTCAACAATCTCTCAAATGAGTTTAAGTATCCGATATATTTATTCAGGAAAAGTGTTTGAAAGATTTGTTACATTTATTGATTGTCATTCATCTATGGACAATGAAAATGAAGGCAGCGATGGAGTAGATTCAAACAACCAGATAGAACCAAAATTGACTGGAGAATTTCTTGGTGATATAGTTATACAAATGATGTCCAAACTTGGCTTAAAATTTGATAATTGTGTAGGTATTGCTACTGATGGCTGTGCAGTGATGGTTTCTACTATAGTTGGGGCTGTTCAGCGTATCCAGCAGTCAACAAAAAATGCAATTCATTGTCCTTGCAATAATCATGCTCTGAATCTATCAATTTCAAAGTCATCAACAGTTCAATCAATTCGTAACTGTATTGGTATCATGGAACAAGTTATATCCTTTTTTAACGCATCAGCAAAACGCAATTTCATATTAAAAAAAATGCTCAAAAAACAATTTGTAAGTATTTGTCAGACCAGGTGGGTAGAAAGGCATGATAGTGTGTTGCATTTTAAAATGTCATTACCTGAGATTATTAATGCCCTTACATCTATATCAAAATGGGATGATATAGTATCATCGTCTAAAGCCAAAACCCTTTTATTTTCAATTTCGAACTGTGAATTTATAATTTCTCTCTACTCATTATCATCTGTATTAGCTGTAACGTATCACGCAAGTAAGACACTACAAGGAAAATACCAAGATATATTAACTTCTTCTGAAATCATTGAAAATATAATTTCAATTCTCAAGAACAACCGTTCCGATTGTGATACTAACTTTCAAAATATTTTTAATGAATGCAAAGACCTGATGGAAGAACTAGATTTTGATATAAAAATACCAAGGATTGCTGGTAAACAGAACAATAGATCAAATCCACCCAATGTAAATAGTTGTGAAGAGTTTTACAAAATTACTATTTTCATTCCATTATTAGACGGTATTATAAGTGACATGTGTAGAAGATTTGGGAATCATGAAAACCAGACACTTAAAGCTATTACCAAATTAGTTCCTAAGCATTTAGTAAAATTGACAAAAAACGAAAGGAAAGAAATACTTAATGAAATAAAAAATAAATATTCATTTTTTAAGGATACCACAGATGTGCTGTTTGAGTCAGAAATTGAATTGTGGTATACCAAATGGATCCATTACAAAGGTGATTCATTTTAAGAAATTATTCTATTTATCTTTTATTTTTTATTTTTATATTATTTTAGGTAATTGTCTACCATCAAATATCTTAGAAGTAATTGATGAGTGTTCTGATATGATTTACCCTAATATTAGTTCTTTGCTTCACATTCTTGCTTCTTTGCCAATTAGTGTAGCAACTGCCGAACGCAGCTTTTCCACTTTGCGCAGGTAAAATATTTAAGCTATTTTTTTTTTTATTAAATTTCCCTAATGTTTATTATTAATAGACTTTAATTCAAACTATAAACTACTGCTTCAATATTCTTCAGTTAAGACTATATTATTTACTAAGATGGTTATTAAACATTTATTTAGTAGTTAGTTATTCTTATTACTTATTATTCATAAAATATTCACTACTTATAATTAATAATTATGCATATTTATTTATATAATATGTTATAAATAAATAAATTGCTTACATTTGATTTTGCTTTTACCTCTGCTTTTATGCTGTTGCATGATGCTTTGTTTTAGATTAAAAACTTGGTTAAGAGCAAAGATGGGTGAGAAACGACTAACTGGTTTGGCTTTATTAAATATCCATAGAGATATTGAAGTGGATGTTGAAACAATCATAGATCAGTTTTCAAAAGTAAAAAATAGATCTATATTACTTTGAAAATTGTTGTAAATATTTTTTTTTCTGATTTGTTGTACAATTTATATATTTATATAGCCATATATATAAAGGTACCTATATGTATTTCTTAATTTTGTTTTATTATAACCAAATCAAGGACTCAGCTGCATTAGCCGGGATACGAGTATTACATGACTTTAGGATTTAAGTATAATATGTATATCCTACGGTTTTTTTTATAACATCAAATAAATATTAAGCAATAATTAGTTAAAAAATACATTAATGTACGGTTAAAAATAATAAATGGAAAATTTCGAATTCCTCACAATATTTTGTGGTGTATTACAATTTTTAAATAGGCAAATAGCCCCTCCCTTGATTGAGCTCCAGCTACGCTACTGATTAAACTAATTAATTAATAAATAACAAACTGTTTTTACTAGTTGTATCTGTTTAGTTAATTTAATTTTCAATTATATGTACTATACCATCTGAAAAAATATCTACCGTCAACCGGGCCAACTCGGGGCAAAAATATTATCTTTTAATTTTACCTCCATAACCGTCTCTTCTCAATTAATTAATGTGAGACAAGTATTCTGTTGTTATCTTAGAAATATTAATTTCAAAGCTGCCCCAAGTTGGCCTGATTGACGGTAGCATTTCTAACAATTTTAATATTTCCAATATTTTAACATTCATCTTCTTAAAACTATAACTAAATACTGTTAGGTATATTATAAATTTATAATATATCTAAATATAATATGTCTAAATATTTATACTTTTTTAATTCAATGAAAACTTTAAAACTCTAGTTGTTTTAACAGCATATTTTGGTAAAATAGTCATAATTTGTAAAAAATTGACTGTACTTCAAGTTACAAGAACAATTAAAGAGGAAAATCAGTTTAGTAAATAGTAATATCAATAAAATAAATATTACTTACCTCCACTTTCTGCATTGTCCTGTGTACAACCAATTTTCACAGACTTGACATTTTTCATGAATGAATCCATCAATTTGAACCATTTTATATTTGGAACATATAGATCATCTACACCACTACCAGACTTCTGTGATTTTTTTATTTTTAATAGTTCTTGGTTGTAAGTACACCTTAAGTTTTTTATTTTTTGGTTTAGTTCAGTCACGCCAAAATTATCTTTTTTAAGTGTCTTGACGATATATTCGTAGGCAGCGTCTCTCATTAATTTATTTCTATAATCTTTAGAATCAATATTCCATATACACTCATGCTTTTCATACAATTCCACCAGAGCTATCGTGTCACTTTCAGACCACTTCATTTTTAAAAATTATTAAAACCACTTTTATAATGAAATAAAACAATTTACTACAATACGATCAGAAATGTAGAATAGTTATATTATATTATAAGGTTTAAAAACATTAAACAAAATTAAAAATGTATACAAAGTTTAAAAATAAATATGAATACACGTGCCGATTCAGGCGATATCAACAATATTTTACTTTACTATACCAAAACTAGACTGTTTACACCAGTAGAGTGGTGGTAGAGTACAGTAAAAACGGTGGTGGGGGTAAAAGCAAGTAGAGTGTACTTTACCACAGTGGTTAACTACTCTACTATACCGATTACTATCTTTAGTACTCTACTTATACTATTCCTGAGTGTTTACATTATGCTAGAAACGGTAGAGTACTCACTCTACCGTCGTACTATACCAAATACTCTACCAATGTAAACCCGGCTTTATGGATAGTGGATACATTTGCGTTTTGAGCTCTTCGTCATTAATAGACTATTATTTACATATTCAAGTACCTACTTAATGCCATTCATGTTATTCAACAATACATATATAGTTTTATAAACATTATAATCTATATTTATGAATTATAATTCTACTATAAAACTACGACTAAAGAAAAAGTTTTAAAATTCATAACGAAAAATTATAAATGAATAATACAATAATTTATTAAGAGGGCGTCACAGTAAAAGTGAAACGTATACAACGCTCAAGAGATGGCGTTGAATTTCATATCGCCGCCGTCGCGGTAGGCCGTAACCACGCCCATCGTGTACGCGACGGGGTCCACGTGTTGTTATTGCAGGAGAGGTACATTATTATTTCACAGACGGTCGTTTAGAACGTTTCGCGTCAAACGTCATTACAGGCCGTTACGTAAATTGTCGCCCGTGAATTCTATACGGTGCGCTAACTCGCTACTAGCTCGCAAGTCGCAAACCTATTTTTTAATTAAAGCTCCTGATTGCTTAAAAATATTAACCAATAAATTAAGCATACAAATTATTATACACCAAAACTCGATTTATATTTCTAACCCAATTACTTTTTAAAATACATGTAAAATAATAATTTCATTATGATTAAATAGATTTTTTAGTAAAAGTGTTACGTATTTTACGTTGTAACTTATAAATGACATGAAGCAATTTTTGTTCTATAATTTAATTTTTATTTATTAATAACATTTTAAATAGTTCTGATTAGTAAATATTGATGTATTTACTTATTTTAATTTTAAACATAATACCTACATAAAATATGAAGTTGATTGTTGTACATAATATTTATTAAATAAATACCTACTGTAATAATATAATTATTTATATTATTGCAATGCAGTACCTATATGTAAAAAAAACAATATGTATAAACTAAACATTTTTATTGTTCATATACTATATATAAATTAAAATGTAATTATGTAGGTACTTACAAATGTACAGAACACATAATATATCATTTAATATTATCAAAATATCTTTTGATATAAAAATATTGAAATCGTATTACAAAAAAAATTCATGATAAGAATACTATATACATCTAGCTATCTATGAATAAGTATAGGACATAGATAGTTTAGACTAAAAGACGCGAGTACATCTTCGAATACCATATAAATTAATAAATTACATGATACGTAATATTGGTAAAATATATTTGTAAATAATATATAAATTATTGTTTTATGTATTAGGCATTAGCAAATTGTGTTTGATAGAAAATAACAAAATTTCTGTTTATTATCACAGAATAGAAAATACGTAAAAATAAAGAAAATGTGCAAATTATTTTGTTAGAAATTCATAACAATTTTTCTTTTTAAATCTAAAATCTAAAATTTAAAAATTTAGTACAAGATTCTTCATAACGTTGTCTAGTTTTATGAAAAAAATATCTACCGGAAATACAAATTTAATTTTTATGAGCGTTTGAAATTCAGATTTTTACAACATTGGATATTCACTCGATTTATCATGTAGCGATTTTCTTATTTTGTAATTAAAAAAACGAATAACTGTAGATACTTTTAATAATTTATTCTATATATCTATTGTATCAATTCCTATACTTGATACCACGGTATATTATAGTATAATATACCGTGCTTGATACTATTTTCAAAACATTTTCACTTTTTCTGTCCATTTACGGACATTTTCAATTTTTTTTCTATAGTTGTTAATAAATTAGTAATTATAAATTTGTTGGGTCAAGAAGCATGAAAATTTAATTCAAGGTTCCTGCACATATTATTGTTACAATAGCAGTTAAAAAATATTAAAAATCAACGTGCAGAAGTTTTTTTTATAAGTTTTTTATGTTTGAATTTTGAAAAAAAAATTGTCAAATTTTAAATTATTTTCTAGTTACAAATATATATTATTATAATATATCATAGGCTGACTCTTCATCTTCGTTAGGATTCGTTTTTCTTATACAATATTATATCACTGAATTCAAATTTAACACAATCCAGTAGGTATGTAGTGACTCACTTGTAACCTACTGTAAAGCAGAGCGACACCCACTTGGCTACCTTTTTTTACTTATATAGTTAAACTAATTTAAATTAAAAAAAATTCGTCTTGAATATTAATACGCTAATTGTTCGATCGCGGAACGGTTTTTCTTTTGGCCAAATTATATATATATCTCCTCGGGACACCACAGGTGTGGCAAAAGATAAGGTGTCCGGCTACAAGATAAAGCTGTGTCCAGCAAGCTCCGCCTCCGCTGTCTGGTGACAGTTCGTAAGCCCATGGCCGAATCGCTAGCCAGCTCGACGTCTGTGTGTCTGTCTTTTTACAACGGTTGACCTGAGAACAACGTGTTCGTCAACCGTTATTTTTGCGTGTCGCAACCAACAAAACCGCATGTGATCACGAGGTGTCATTTTTTTTTTTTTAACTCGTCAACGAAGAGCTTGTTTGCATCAGCTACAGTCGTCATCGGTGTCAAGGAGCCAGTTGGTCCAGTGCTGTCGCCATCAGGTCCTACATTGTTATTCTACTCATATTTGTCCCCTCGTGTTCAGTGGCCAGTAAAATTATTATTTGTATACTATGACCTTAATGCCCAACTGTTATTATTAGTATACGATTACGTATTATTATATATTTTCTTTTATACCTGTGGCATTGAAGGTCCTTGTACTTAAAGGCCTATAAAATTTTATTAGCGCACATTATTATAGGTGTAATTATTGTTTATTAATTTGTTATACTATATTATCTTATATGTAAATGCTCTGGGCGCCCGCATATTATTAATTATTAGTCAATACGAACCTTTTCATATATATAATTTATTTGTAATATATATGTACACTGTACGCTAGGCGTTGCAGTGATATTGTCATTCTTAAATTTTGAGTATTTCGTATATATTTATAAGTTGGTCACCGATCCTTTGTCTATCATCTGCGCAAGTTGCGGCAGAAAACTGCCCTCTATCGTAAGCTCTGTCGCAGCGAAAACATTTTGGTAGCAGAGCGTGGTTTTTGGGAACCGGGGAGGTTCAGTGAGCGTAGGTTTTAGTCGTTTATTTAATTAGGTATTTATCTGGGTGCTAACTAGATTAACTTTTATATACAGGTCAGTTAAATACTTAAATATTGTTCACTATCTTGAATTGAATTTGTTACGTGGTCACGTATTTTACGCGCGTTTGATTTTCGGCGTTTATTGTTATATTAATTTCGGCAGTAGTTAGCCGTGTTTTCTAAGTTATTAAAATTGTATATCAATTGCTGTCATGGCTGAAGCCAAAGACGTTGAGCGTTTAACACGTGGGAGGCGCGCGCGGAAATATTACGTACAAATGCGGTAGCTAGTATACGATCGGTTCACGAGTTAGCGTTGCGTTTCGAGTGAACCTAAAGTGGTTCCGCAATTCTTAGTTGCCGTGACCGATTTAGACATGTTATGGTCCCAGTTTAGTTGGAGGACGAGTCGGTTTTAGATTTTTAATAAACTCGACAAGACGAGCGAGTACTCGTCAGGTTTGCCAGCCGAAGTCCGTGCACTTATCACCGAATCAAAAGCGATCGCTGATAGTCTCATCCCAAAGGCGCGGATGCCGATATGTCGTACATTAATTCAAATTTACATTCTCGTAATGTTCCGACACCATTGCACCACCGACTGTTAATAACTGAATTCGCATTTGCGAGATACCGTTGCCCAAGTTTGATGGGATTGCATTGGCCTACCTTCGAGATAGATTTAAAGCGTTGGTTACAATACGTAACGAACGAACTACCGAA
>NW_020270760.1:0-8571 GCF_002803265.2 Melanaphis sacchari
TTTAATACTGATACAGATTGTTAATTACTTATAAAAAAAAAAAAAAAAGTGTTAAATGTATATTAACAAGCAATATTAGAAAAAATGTCTTAAATCAAACTCATTGGGGAAATCTTCCTATATCAATGTTATTACCAGTCTGAAAGTACCTTAAGTGCTACAGTTAGGTATTTGCGTTTATAAACAAACATTTATATTTTACATAATTGATAACTGTATGATTAATTGACACTAAAAACAAAATGTTCTAATTAAGTTTTTTTGATAACTCGTAAAACCTTAAATGTTTTAGCTCAAGAGCTATCTGGAGCGTTGGACATTTTTTCAACCTAAGACATTGCGACTAAAGCAAATTAATGTACCAGGTAAAATGCATAGGAATAATTTAAAATATTTATAGTTATATTTTAAATATTCATGTTGATTAAGTTCCAAAGGTTTGAATAACAATTTTTTAATTGTACCATCATTCTAAAACCAATAAAGTTACTTTCAAAATTGTTTTAAATTTTCCAAGTGTTCTAATAAATTAAATTTTGGATATTTATGATCTGTTCATTAATAAAAAATTGTATGTTTTCTCTAATTGTCCATACTGGTCAAATATTGGAAGGAAAGGTTGTTTATTTGTGCTTAGTGCTAATCGTTTTAAAATATCAGTGCCACATGATTATATATATCTTTATGACATTAATATTAAACCAAATAAATGTCTACAAATAGTCAATTGTGAAGTTTTTCAAACTATGGTTTCAGCGTACGGTAAAATTTTTTGTTATCTTCAACCAGTTTTTGAAGGCCAAAACAACACAAGACATCTTATTGGAAATGATCAAATTGAATTAGAAGTATGTTGTTTTTATTTCTTTTAATTATATTATAATAGAGTTTAATTTTATTAATTTTTATACCAGATTACAATGGTTGTTGAAGGCAGAAATAGAATATTCCATATATATGTTAAATGGTTAACTCAAAAATCATTATATTTGCTTTAGAAAAAACATTAGATGGCTGCACAAAACAAATACTATTTAATGCAATTTTGGTTGGTTCGTCTTATTCTTTTAATTTTAAATTACAAATTAATGATTAAAGTTTGTTTATTAGGTATATTACTTTCCAATATTTTTGTTATAAATTTGTATCAATATAGGAGGAATTAATTTATTTCCATAAATTTGAATTTAAAGCAGGTACATAAACCATAAGAAAATTAAATTTTGATTACCAATCAAATCTTAATTGTCTGAATAAATGTTTTAGCTTAAAATAAAAACATTATCATAATGAAACAAGTCTTTATTCTGTATATTTATTTTTATATTAATAATTTATACATTATGTAATTTAATAATTTCTTTTATTCAGTTTTATTGTAGTTTTTTTAATGTGTTTCATTATCAAAACTGAAATCTATAATAAATTCAATTAAAAATAAAATATATTTTTAAAAGGATATATGATATTGTAGTATTACAATTTAAAATGAAACATTTATACTTATGAATCAGTTACAAAAAACAGTGCAATGAAAGTGACAATGGTAATTTATATTTAATACTCATTATTAGTTATGTTCTTTAACTGAAAAAAAAACTTAAAAGGTTTAATTTTATACACTGTTAGATGGTACTACTAAATATAACAATAAAAATATATAGTTAGGACGCAGTGGTATAGTGGCGATTGCACGACTTTTCATAATATATTACAATTAACAACATTATATCATTAAAAAAGTATAAGCTTAAGTTTTACTAAGACTTCAAAAATATTTTGATTTAAAGTTTTAAAAATAAATGAGAGCAGCAATAGTAAACTTTTCACTCATTCTTTATGTAATTTTAATCGAATAAAACATACATACCTATTTACATTTTCAAAAAAATTAAAATTCTAAGTATGTAAATTATATTATTTTATTAAACATTTGACATACATCACAATACATTTTTAATAAATGTTTATATTTAGTGTTTATATTAATATAGTAATATAAATCATAAATTGTTGTTTATATTAATTTTGTTTTAATTGAATTGATTAAGTCTAAACATGGATTTTTGTAAATTAATAATACCCACAAGAAAGTAGGGTCAGTGTCATAAATTAGTGTGAAATAAGTGAACATTTTATGGATAACATATAAATACTACTCGTGTTAATTTCTACACAATATTCATGAAAAAATCCTTTAACTTATAAAGTTTTTGCCAATAATGGTAAATTTGTGAAAATTATAAATTATAATCATTTTTTCAGGCAGAATAAGTACTTTAATAAATTTGACTCGTTCTATTACAAGAATGAATTATGATATCAAAAATAAATTTTATTCCAAAAATTGATAGAATAGAAAATATATTGAACTATATGCATAAAAATAAAAATAATACTTAAAATTAAATAAATAACACATAGTCACAGGATGACTAAGGTGCTACAGTGTCTCTTGCTCTTAAATTTTATGAGTGTAAATTTTAATGAGAAAGGTATAATTCTCTAATTACGCCTGAAAAAATAATATTTATAAAAACTTAAAATAATTATAAAAAATGTATTAATAGTAACTCGAAGAGTAGTTGGTTAATTGATTTGAACAGACGTGTAATATATTATTTAGTACCTATTTACATTATTGTTATGTGTTTATATTATTTTATTATTTGACCTAAAATTATCTAATATTCTGTTGTATACCTATTACAAACAAGAATAATTACACGAATGTATTTTATTGTTAACACTCTAAATCGTCATATAGGTACATTATGAATTCATTACTCAATTTGAGTGAGGGACGAAATAAATATTCAATCACTCTTCAAATAGAAAATTATTTTAAAAAGTAATGTCATAGTTACAATAATTTTATTAATAGACACTGGATTTCAGGATTTAAGTTATTTTATACTGAGTGACTGGTCTTAAAAAAGCACCGTTTGCGGATACGTCGTTTTGTTTCAGTGTTGTCCTTTCAGTGATCTGTAGATCTCTGTCCAGTGATTGAGGACAACGATGATCGTTACAGAAATGTAATCCGCAGTATCTTGTGTAAGTCATTCCGTCGACGGCCTCTGGTGTGTTCCCGGATGTGTGTTGTTCTCCGTATGGTAAAGGTCGTTGTTGTCCAGTGCAGTTAGACAATCCTCAATGCAAGGGGTCTGTACCCCCTTCCCACTCAAAAAAAAAAAAAAATTATTAAATACTTTAAAAATGTGTAAAATAACTATTTATTTTATATTTATTCCGTGTGTTCGCCAATTTAAGGAATTCTAAATTTCGTATAAATATACAAAAAGTAACCAATGATAGATAATTATAAATGGTTTTTATGTACTTCAATGGGTTTAAAAAATGTATTAATCATGAAAACTAAAATGGCTTTTATTCAGTCAGTCTTTAATTTAGAACCATAGTTGATACATCAAAAATCTTCAGTTACGGTCGAATGAACTGTGGTAGTGTATTTTTAGTAGGTGGGTAGTTACATACATTATAAATTATAATATTAACATTATTAACTAAAATATAAACAATATTAATAAGTAATAACACATAACACTAATAACATATGATATTATATTACATATTTTAATATAATTTAAAATACATAATATGTAATAATATTATTTTGAACTTGTTTTTGTTAGAATTTGTTGAATTATTGTTATTTGAGTGACTTCAAAAAAGTTTTCTCCTTCTGTTCATATTATTTAGATTAATATCAATTATAATCCTAACTACTAAACCTGTACTTTTATGTTAGATTCGATATCATTAAACTCAAATTAATTAATATATTAATTCACTAACAACTTTAGTTGTTTTTATAAAATAATGAAAACATGTTATTATGGTGATGATAATAACGTTATTAATTGAACCTAAGTCACAAAAAATCCTAATAAAAATAGCCAAGTATAGGAATTTCATCAATTGGGTCCAAGTCTGTACGAGGACGACTTGGATCATAATACGTAAATCGAAAATCAAAATTAATATTTGAACTTCGTTTTTAATTTTACTTCCCAATATCACAGTAAACACGCGCCATGAGATTATAACGAAGATAGGTAAAAAGACATAAACGTCAAAATTTCACATGAAAAAAAGAACATATTAATCTCATTTTTGAAAAAACGGACTTGGGCGGCGGACGAAAACTGTTCGAAATTCGTGTACGTCACCCACCACAAATATTTTCATCTGCCGTCCGTTCTGGCGACAGTTAGCACCTAGTGTATACGTAGTGTGTTCAGTGTTGTGTTGTCACGCCGTTTTTATAGGACGCACTCTTGTATTTGTTATCTTCGTCTAGCACACGCACGACGTGGCGAATTTCTGTTCACTAGTTTCAATAGTGTGACTAGTGTGTTGTAAGTTTTAATATTAGTGTTAATTGACCAATTATAATACATTTAGGTAAGAAAATTATCTGTGCTTGAGCGTTAGCAATTTTTCAATATTTTAATTTTCAAACGATATATGAGCATTTTTAATTTTTGATATTTCGCGTATACATATCTCGCTTGAAAATTAAAATATTGAAAAATCTCCGACGCTTGAGCACATATAATATTCTTACCTAAAAATATTAAAATAGGTTAATTAACTTTAATACTAAAACTAACAACACACTATTGAAACTAGTGAACGGAAATTTGCCATGTCGTGCGTGTGTAAGACGAAGACAACAAATGCATGAGTAGCGTCCTCTTAACGACTAAGTACAAAAAATTGTATTCCAATATTTCAATTCCCTGTATACTCGGCGGCGACTATACAGTCCACCGACCATAGACGCGTCAGACGCTCTGCGTCGACCAATCAGAACTATTAGCTATGTTTGAGGGGTCCGAAGCCGAACGTCACTCCGTGATTTAATTGCAAAGAGGTTTCTTATTTATAGCGGAATACACGAGTCCCGAGTACGATCGCTTAGGTTTCTCAGGTACAAAGTTATACGGATTACATTGAGTGTTTTTTTCATTAAAAAAATTCGACATCGTTCGTGTTTTATGTTGAAATTGATTTTGTGCTGTATCAATTTACGTGATTTCTCTCAGTGACGTGGACCCAAGGTAATAAAAATGTTGTATTTATCGATAGGAAATATTATTATGTTCATTTTGGTGTTTCGACTGATTACTGAGTTGACAAAAATTAGAACAGTTTTGTTAATAATTGCAAAAAATATTGCAGTATATTTAAATGTATTTTATGTATAACTAATTGTTTTTATACATGTCTTAGAACTAATTTTTTATGGTTAACATTGTGATACTGTGGGAGGTACAATAACGCCATTGTTAATACTGATACTCTGTTGTTTGCCACTTCAGCAATTGTATTAATTTTCACATGGAAAGAGTTGTTTTAAATCAATTTTAATTTTAAATCGGATTTTAAATTTACATTCAAGTTAGTGTTAATATCCAGTAATTATAGTTGATAAGCGGTTGTCAGATTTTTAGCTATTTTATACAAAGGTTTTTGTAATTTTACGTTGGCAACGTCGGCTATGTAAAAAAAAAAACTTTTCACACGAACTTTGATTTTGGTGATATCTCGTTGTTATCAAAATCGGGAAATAAGTATTAAGTATATTAGTCTTAGTAAATACTCGTTTTCGCGCATGCGATCGTTTGGCCGTGTAATTTCATACGCCTACGCTAAGCAACACGGTCATTGGAAGCTAAGCCTTCTTATTGCCGCAGATAACGCCACTTCGACACAGTTTTTTAAACGGCTTCATTAAAGACGAATGCGAATATCACTATTTCACGTTCACCGTTCGTCCGCGCAGGGTACCTACTCGTTTCTACAGGTAATCATTGTGTAACCATTCTCAAATTGTTTAATACAACTCGGAGAACTATTGTTAGGAAATGGTGTGGTTTAGTACCCACTATCCATGTTCGTTTTTTAAATTATTTTTGCAATAAACAAGATATTGAATCTATTAGTGTTGAAAATGTTCATGTTATTTACATTTGAAGTCTCCCCAAAAAACATCGATTCCCGAAATCTACTGTTGCAACATAAAAACTTCTAAGAACTGATTTTTTTTTTTTATTAATACATTTTTAGTTTTAAAATATCAACTTACTATAAGCCAACAACCAAGCATTATTTTAGTGTTAACTGGCCATATCATTATCTATTTATGTGTACTATATATATATATATATACTATATGTATTTCTATTCATAAGGTATCATAGTAATACGACAATTTTATATTGCATTCGATTGTGTCAGATCAATGCGGCGATACACCATGTGTATCCAGAGTGTAACATAAAACCTGTAAATTAAATAACTTATTCTAACTTTTCATTTTATTTTTTTTATTTATAAGTCATAGACGTTTGTGCTACAAGTACAGTATTTTTTGCAAATTTTAAAATACCAATATTTTTTAGGAGTAAATTAATTTGAAATATAATTACTTTTTTTATGATATTATTTTTGGAAATTTTCAGGCATGAGTTTAATTATTAAATTATTAATTATATATTTATATTTTTCATATGTTTTGAATGTATTAATTTTTCATTTTTGTTTGTCTGGTCTTTTTGTTATACTCTGTATGCTATCATTTCTATTAGTTTTAATACATTCAAGTTTAAAAAATATTACAAGTATTATTAACAGGCTCACACTTAAGTGCCAATTAAAATGTTTTAATCATAAAGTAATGATATACACCGTATTAAATAAGAAGTTGGTTAAATGTGATAAAATAAAAAAAGTTAAAATAGAAATATTGAGGATTAATTATTGTTTGGGTCAGAGCATAGATTTAAATATGTATTTTTAAATTCATTGAATGTAATAGTTAAGTATAATAGAAATGTTTAGCTAACAATTATAATTCAACATGGTTTAATGAATTTAGTCTCAAATTTGAATATGATTAAGGTTAGAAAAACCAAGTTTTTATATAAAAATAATAATAATAGGCTTTTACAATAGTCTATCAAACTTTTTCATTATTATACATAATTATATTGGAAGATAATGACTAGGTTTTTATTATTAAAACATTAACAGAAAAATTTAGAATTAGGTATGTTATATCTTTAAAATATAAAGATGATTCTATATTATTTATTTTTATTTAATCATAACTATAAATGTACCTAATAAAAAATTATTATTTTTTTTTTTTTTTTAGATGTTAAGAGTTATTTTTTTAGTGAAGAGATTATGCTGCTTTTAATCAAAATATCAGAAGAACAAGATCTGAACTAATTAATCAGGCAATTAAATTGTTAAGGTGTACAGTACACAATAAGACCTCAACGTTGCAGAATTAAAATCAAAAATAGTTGAATTATTTCAGTCTATACAACCAAATTTGCATAGTAATTTGAAGCCCTGTTTTACTCAAATTTAACCAAATCAGAGATTGTCAGTCATTTACTTACCCTAAAAAAAATATGAACCAACCACCGCACTTCTCTTTACAATCAACACACATCAACTTATTCCATTCTCTAAATGATTACAAGTTTAAAAAACTGCCATTTTTTTGAAATTATTGAAGAAATTATTGGGTTAACTCCTCTAAATAGCCTGGGTAACCAATGTACATTAAAAAATCCACCTAAAGGTATAAATTTATTTATTATCACTCTTTTTGAGTTAATTATATTTATTAATAATATTTTATTTTAGGTTTAAAAGAATTTGTATTTACATTCAAGATGTCTGCAGAGCAAATAAACCTGTTATCTTTAAATCGTGATATTTCAAACTCAAAACAAGAATGTCTCTATCAATGTCAAATTAGAATTTGTCAAATAGAACCCGGGTGTTTTGAGGTCTCAGATTTTTTTCCCAATCGACTCTATGTTCGAGTTGGAGATCAACCTTGTCCATTGCCACCTATTCCTTTAAAAAAAACGACCTGAATTTAGACGACCTGCAAGCCCTATTGATTGTACTTGTCAACTGAATTTAAGTCCTGATGTTTCAAATCTGATCAAAATTAATTGGACTCCTGATGGAAAAAAATATGCCATTACAATATGCATTGTAAAAAAAATAAGTGCAGATATTTTAATCAAAAATCTTCAAGATAAAGAGGCAAAGAGTTCACAGGATACAAAAAATGAGATTGTTGATAAATTAATCAATTCTGATCCAGATTTTTCCATCACATCAAATCATTTTTCTTTGTTATGTCCAATGAGTAGAACTAGAATGAAGATACCTGCAAAATCGATCAATTGTGATCATATAAAATGTTTTGATGCAGATACATTCATTAGAATGAACGAGAAAAAAATCAACATGGTTTTGCCCAATTTGTAATGCATCTTGTTCATACAATGAAATAAAAATTGAAAGTTATTTTATGGAAATCGTGACAAGTCCTAGACTTGAAGACGGTGACCAAGAAATTATAATTTGTGCTGACGGATCATGGGAGAGAGTTTTGAAAATAAAAAAGAATAACACACATGTCTCTAAAGAAGTAAAATCAATTGAACTTATGGATTCGGATAGCGACGATGAAAAACGTAAAGAGTCTAAAGTACAGCCTGTTAGTTTTGT
>NW_020270761.1:0-6150 GCF_002803265.2 Melanaphis sacchari
GCATGACCAGTGCGTTTCAGCTTTTTCACAACCAATTTTCAAAACAAATCTTTGTGCTGCGTCGTACGAAGGAGGCAAAGATTCCTGTTTAGTACGTAGAAACATATATTTTTATTTTATATTTAAAATAAGATTTTAATTACAATTACCATTTTTTTTCAGGGTGATTCCGGCGGTCCACTATTGATGCAAAGACATGACGGAAGATGGACTAATGTTGGAATAGTGTCTTGGGGCATTAGTTGTGGAGAATTAGGAATACCCGGTGTTTACACAAAAGTAACTTCATATCTCAAATGGATAGCTGTGAACGCACAAGATGTCATTTAACAATTGAATCTTGCTATTTCATTAAGAATATTAAATAATATTATTTAAATAATCTTAACTTTCGATCTATAATTAGCCATGACATTTATATCAAAACAACTAAATAATAATTTTAATAATTTTAGTGATTTATAAAAATATGTGAAATAGCAATTTTTCATTACTGCAGTACTGAACTATAATCTATGATGATATTATAAGCGGCAAGCGCACATCTTATATCTCTACATAATTATTTTAGTTTTTTATTTTTACATAACTCCATGTCACCTATCAGCTAACTGCTAAACATTACAATAATATTTATTATTTATAAGTATTATTAAACTAAGGCGTTGAAACTATGCAATAAATATGTCACACTTCACAAGACATTTATTTTCCTCATTGCTGTTTGTTTGATCACTGCCACGAAATCATAAGGAGTTGATAATGATGACGAACAAAAAACAAATAATCTCATAAGGCCATAACCAAGTTACCATCAAATTCAATGCCATTGTACATCACTATAGTATTGTATAAAATTGTGCAGTTAACATTCGTTTTCAGTAATTGCTATTTGCTTTTAATAAGCTCATAATAACCGTTTGAGTCAATCATAGCTAAGAGATTTACTAAAAATAAATATTTTGTATGTTTATCTCAGTAATCTAAATTTTCTGTACTTTTTTATTATGTACCCAAAGATATTTAAATAATTTTGTTAGGTTTTAGTGATTATTCTGATGTATAAACGATATAAAGAATACATAACATTAATTAACGATTTATATACAATTTTGTGCATTGCATAAAAATGTATTTATTTTCTCAAGTATAATATATTATGATAATATCGATAAGGAATCATTTAGCAAAAAATCCATATCGCACTATGTAATATCAAAGGTACCTAACACGCAGTATTGTAAAATCAAACGACAAACGAAAAGAGTTATGAGGGAATAAAATTTGAACTACACCAGTGGCGGGCTCATACTATTCATACTGTTCATAGTGCGAATAATACAACGACCAAACCGAAGTGCCGACGAAACGCGAGGTGATGTGATGGCTTACCTCGATGTCCGTCAGAAAACTGGATACAAAGGTGTGCGGTGGTTGGGTCATACACGTTTCAAAAAATAATAAAAAATAATAATCGTAATTCGTAATGACCATACGCCAGGCGGTTCATATAGCTCGCCAGTGACCTGAGAATATTATTATACTAAATAGGTAGTAAATTGTGAACAATATAGTATTCCGCATTACCGGCTACTGTTTGGGCGAAACCGGGCAAGCGAGATCTATCCAATCAACTAAACCGGTTCCTAGCCGATGTCGAGTATAATAATATGACGCGTTTATTTTTACTCCCATTACCATAATATTATTTTAATATATTATTATCGTCCCGGCGGCGGCATCGCTCGCCCGTCTCACTCGTGCATACGTTTTCAAAGAGCCCGCATTACGAACACTATGCTCAACAGAGCACATCATTGTTCCTGAGGAGACGACGGGCAAGCTGTATCGTTGTAAAATGCTGTTACTGAAAAATGCCGACGTTTACTTGTTGCCTCTGTGCGCGTTGCTCGTCGTCGGTCTTCGCGCGACTGCAGCAGGTAAATGTTTACGCACGATAATACTAAAACATGATAATTTAATAAAACATCGAAGAATTTTATTCGAAATAATAATTGTAGTGCACTGTTAGTTGTAATAATTGTTACAGTATTGTTATTTATCGTTATTTTATCAGGTCAACTGGTACGGGTTAAACTTGAAAAAGACGCAAAACGGGTGATCACAACAACTGTAGGTAGTCTGTAATGACGAATTGTTAATTTTTAATTATGTATAAATTATGTTGGCTCTAAATACATGATGCATTTTTATCGATTTAGAATGATCAACGCGTATGCTCACATGACACAGAATGTGTTTCGGGGTTCGAATATTGTGACATAAATTTGGGGCCAGAAAAGCGAAGAAAATGTGGTTTGGGGAATGAATTGTAAGTACCGACAGTAAACTAGAATTCAAATTAACTCGTAAATGTTTTTAAGGAATATGGTACATTTACTGTAAAATAAATTGTTAAAACTTAGAAATAATACACTAGGTAGGTATCATAATTTTAATTTTTAATAAGTAAACTGTTTAAAAACTTAATACATTAGGTATATTAAAATAGTTAATTTAATGTACAGTGTACACCTATATTTTTATCTAAAAATATATACATTTTTTTTTTAATTCATTTATATTGATGTTAATAAGAATTTATACAAACATACTTTTTTTACAACTTTCAAAGCTTTGTGCAGAAAATTTTAAATAAACACAAATTTGTTTTAGAGTTGTTAAAATATTAAGAAGTGATGCAAACTAAAACGAATAAATTACTTTGTCTTGTGTCCTTGTTTTCAAGGCACTATAATTCATCTATAACAGTTATTGTTGTTGTAGTACAATTTAACTAGGTAGGTACCAATTTTGCAATAATTAATAGGTAGGTACCTAGCCATGTAAAACGCAATTTTAAAGACTGAGATCATAAACTAATTTTTAAACCTTAATATTTTATTTAATAACTAAAATGAATTAAATATTTTTATTAATTGTCACTTATTACCTACTATTCCTTTAAGTAATAATAAATAAATTAATACTTTTAAAATTTGTATAATACCTACAGTTGTAAATATCTCAATTGAAAATATTCTCATTTTAAATAAAATAAAATATAGAAAATACATAATAATATTAAATAATGACACAGAACATTAAATATTAAGTGTGAATATTTTTTCATCAAATAACTTTAATGTCACTTGCTAGTAATTTTCTGTAGGTATTGTAGTTGTTTTTGGCTATTAAATATTATTAAATTCCAAGCATAATTAGATAATATAATTTAAATTTTAAAGTTACACACTATTTATTATAGTTAATCTTAAATAACTTAGCATATTATGTACCTAGCTCAAATATTCTTATGGATTGTTAGTTTAAATAATTTTATGTTATACAGGTTGAAGAATATTTTGCAGTATATTTATTTCAGTGTTCAAATCTAAAATATAAATTACTCATGTTCATATTTCAGAATTTATTTTCCATGGTTGATATTTATACCTTTAATAGGTATCTACTATGTAATAAAACTAGATTAAATACATTTATCATTAACACCCCCCACCCTCATTTAGTAAAAATAATATAATATATAACTACTCTATCTACTCTGATATAATACTATATCATAATACAAATATTAATGCATTCTTTAAAATTTAATGTAAGCTAAGGTGACCATATTTAAAAGCAATCATCGTTAAAACATTTCCATAATAGTTAAACTATAAAATTTGGTTTCAATAATTTCATATCAAATTAAAATTATTATTTTATATATTTGTTTCGTATAAAGATTTTTTCTGTTATGCTCATACTAAAATGGCTAAAGTATTAAAATCACAGGGTCAAAAAACTTCCTATTTAAAGTTTGTCTTTAAAAAATGAATATTTTATTTTTAAACAGGACATTATATCATATGATTGCCCTATTGTGAACAATATTTCATATTTTTAACTAAGGCAATAGACAATTTGTATATTAGCTTTTATTCTTATGTCATAATAATATTATAAATTCTAAAATGATATTTAAACGTTATTTTTTTTTTACTTAGATCGGGGAGTTTTTGCTGCCCTGTTGATAAAGTTATTCATCCAAAAAGAGAAAGAAGAAAGACTGTTGACGATGATGAATCAGACTTAGATAAAGTTCTAGATCGAGCAGCACCAGAGCCTATTAAACCATTACCAGAAGAACCGGAATGTGGTCAAAACACTAAGTCAATATCCAAAATTATGAATGTGCAAAATGCTAAAGCCAGTGATTGGCCATGGATGGCTGTGTTTTTAGAAACGACAAACTATATGAATTTCTGTGGTGGAGTATTGCTTAATCGACGATTTGTGTTGACTGCTGCTCATTGTTTTAAAAAGTACTTCTAAGTTGATAAACAAATTAAGTTAACATAGATGCCATTTAAAATATTGTCAAATTATTATAATAAACCATTTATATATTTTAATAATTGACATATATTACAAATCTAACTTAAATTTGAATTTTGATTAATAAGAAGTATTATTTTACTATCTATAAGTTATTAAATATCTCAATATTACTGAGTAATGAGTATCACTAAATATAGGTAATATTATACTAAAAAATACATTACCCCTATATATTTTATAGGTATAGTAATAATGAGTTACTACTACGTTTCGCAATAGCTAATTAATATTATTTTACTTGGTAAAATTATTGATTTAAGTATAATAATAATATACATTTCAAAATTAATTCATCAAAAAAAAAAAAGTATTTAATATTTTAATAATATATTATATTTTTTAGTATCTATTAAACATGAAACATAATTATACATTTTTTTTTATTATTAATCGTACTAATTTTCTTACACAAATTATTTGTCTTTTAAAGAAATTGATAATTTAATTGATGATAATGACACTCGCTATATCATTTTCACATTCTGATTGATGTGTTTAAATGATTTTGCAAATAACATAAAGAAACCGTTATAGATAAGCTAAGTGTGTCCACTCCTATCATACATCTATTTTAAGTACAATCTTTTCTTAGTGGTCCAATTTCTTTTTTTCAAAGGTCCCTAGTTTTTGATTTATCATTTTATAGTTATTACATTTTAATTTTTCTTTTATTAAGTTAGTATAAATGATTTTGTTAAGTAATGATAATTTTGTTATAATTTATATTTATTATACTATTATATCATGGTGATTATAGAAATAGCAATTCTAGTTATTTTAAATTTGCGGCATTACCCCCGTTACAGTTTCATATTTAACTTTGTACTTTTATTTTTTAGATATACGAAACAAGATTTTGTTGTTAGACTCGGCGAATACGATTTCACTACTAACAACGAGACACAATACATTGACTACAGAGTAACAGATATTAGAATACACCCAGACTATGATCTGGCTACACACGCTAATGATATTGCCATATTGAAGTTGAAAAGATCTACAATTTACAATTCGTTTATTCGACCAATTTGTTTACCTAAAACAAATATGGAAGTGTATGAAAAAAATGCCGTCGTAGCTGGTAAGAACTGAAAAATTCCCATTTTTTATTATTACTACCGTTGATAGTAGGTTATGTTGGGTACCTATATAAAAAAATTTAATAGACGAATTTTTTTTTAAATAACAATCTCATGCTAGGACCGATTCAGAATGGCTAAAAGGATAAGATCCTCCCACCAGTCTTACTCATAAGTTCTACCACACATATTGAATTCCACTTTTTTTTTTTAAAGTATATTTAATCAAATAAATTATATATATATACATATATATGGGTAATTAAATAAATTTTAAACATTTAAGTAGAAATAATAAAATGTATTATTTAATACATTATGTTTTTGACAACTATAATGAAAAAAATGATAGAAGATAGATATCACTAGCACACATTTATCTATACTCATAGGTGAGTGTATGTGATTGAGATTGTTTTATAACTACTCGTTCCAACTTCCCATATAATTTTACTTAAAACTTGGAAATTTTTTACTAATAAACATTATGTTTATCTACTGATTATAACTGTATAGATTAATTTACTTTATAATGATTAATTAGGTTGGGGCCAAACAGTGTTTGGCGGTGAAGTCAGTAACGTTCTCCAAGAAGTTGCAATACCGATATGGCTGCATGACCAGTGCGTTTCAGCTTTTTCACAACCAATTTTCAAAACAA
>NW_020270762.1:0-5098 GCF_002803265.2 Melanaphis sacchari
AATTTCAAAATACTTCTGATACTAATAAAACTATAGCTTAAAAAAAAATCGATTTCCGACGGCCTCTGTTGCAAAAATAAACTAAGCCTCTACATAAATAAATACAAATACCGTTACGAATAATAAAAACGTATAATGTATATATAGGTACATAAAGGTGTACATGCATATTTCGACCGATAATATAAATAATTGTACCGTTGTATTTCGTTTAGTTAGAGTATTGATTTTTTTTTCTCGGTTTGCTTATTTATTTAAAAGTCATTATTCTCTTTTTAAAATAATTATTTTTCAAAGTATACGAATAACAATAACATTAATAACCGTGGTGCAGACTGCAAGAAAATACCGATGGATTTTATTTTTAAAAAAAAACCCAACGTATTATTTATTTATTATTATTTTTTATTGTTGTTATTACGTATATTTTAAACTTGTTCGATAAATTTCTCTATTATTTATTGTCGTAATTTCCTCGTCTTTCCCACCGCCGCCGGTTGTGTGTGTTGCGATGTGTTCTTTGAGAAGCGGCTTTTTTTTCGGTCGGTCGTTAATATATTATATTATTATAAATTATAATACACGTATTCCACTTTGGTTTGTCCACGCTGTGTTTAGTGTATATCTGTGTGGGTTACCTACTTACTCCTGGCCAGCCCGTTAAGTCAGCGTTACGGAATAACACTCGATGTAATAGTGGTTATCGAATAGCAAAATTAAAGATGTATAAACTTTGCCAAACGCGAGATTTTAAGCGAGAAAAAATATACGTATATATATATATATATATATTTATGTTAATACTAATTATGTACTTGCGTAAATCATTTTTGACTGTTTTCAATCGATATTTCTATCTACAGACCACTACAATGACCAACGACCCTATTATTATATTAAATAAATTAATAACGGATGCATGTCGGTCGGTTTTATGAGATGAGCTGTTTCTAACGCGTATAAACATGAATGATACACCTGGTTTGTTACAATCATTTGTTTCCAATTTGCTATGCAATTCGTTTCAAAATAATAAAAAACTCATATTTTTTCCCAAGCCGACCATAAATATATAAATGCATAATTTAAGCCACACATTACGACTGCCAATGCCGATAACTATAGAGTTCTTAATTCTTATACATTGTTTTCGTTCAACATCATACACCGATTGCCATTCTGCGAGATTTTCTAAAACTATTAATATGTTATAATTTATAAATCTAATCAATTTAAATACCAGTCTTGCAGACAACAGAATTTATATTCTCTATATTTATTTGATTTGACGCATAGCTAAATACCATGTGGGATTAATATTATAATAAGTAGGTACTTGGTATTTTATTAGACATTTTTGGAAATACAGTCAACTCTCGGTAACTCGAAGTTAAAAGGGGAAAAAAATTCGACTTACTAAAAATTTCGAGTTATCAAAAACTTTTAAAAAGTACGTTTTTAAATTATTTTACATTAAAGTAATACATACCATTAAATACATTATACATTATTATTAATACATTCCTACTTACATATTATCATTTTTAAAGAATTGGTGTAAAGTTAATTGTTTTTAAGCCATAATAACCACTGTATTAACACTGTCGCACACTCACACGAAAACGATTAAACGAACAGACGGCATAGAACTAAAACTGATATCTATTGTATGGAGTTATCAAGGTTTAAATTAAAAATATGTATGTAGTTGACTATAATGGTCGGGTTCTACGAAAAATAATCGCCTTGATAAACAATTTTTAGTACTAAATTTGAATAAGAAAATTGAGATATCAAAAACTTGTCAAATTAATTTTCGGGTTAACAAGATTATTTAAACATTAAGTGTTATTGTTATTTGAAGGGGAATTTTAATTATTCGAGATATCAAAAATTTCGAGTTATCAAGGTTCGAGTTACCGAGAGTCGACTGTATTTATTTAAACATTATTTGAAATGACTTATTGATGCTTAATTAAATGCCGACTGCATTTTAAGAAACTATCAATACAGTTTAAAGATATAATTGATGAAATCATCAAAATGCAATTAAAAATAATAAAAATACAATACTTAGTGTAATTAAATATTTTAGAAAAATTCTATTCACTTCACAGGTCACATAATTATCATTTATTATAGTTTATTTATAATCAAGAGATCTATGTCATCCAACATTTCACACGTCTGTAGTTGCTCGTTACTCGTTGACCGTTGTTAGTATTACCGATTGTAGTCCTAAGCTGAGAATCCGAAATAATAATTCAAATACACGTTATATCACTAATCAATTGAAGTGTATAATATGACGAAAAATATAATGAATAAATAGGTACCTATACAAATTTATGAATAATTAATGATCTATTACTACTATATTATGTAATATTACATATCTATATAATACTGTAATGACTAATGCTGTCTAGGAAATAATTACAAATACTCTAACAAATGCATCTCATAATTACAATCCTAACTCGGCGAATAATTATTATAAACGATAAACCACAAATGAACGAAGGAAAGAGACAAAACGATACCAAAGTTATAGTAGGTAATGGGAGACACAACTATAGTACATTATTATTGTATAACATGCCCAAATTTATGAAAAAATAAATCGAAATATTATAAAAATAATTACTGTAGTAACTATATAATAATATAATTTCAATAAATTGCGATAAAATAAAAACAAATAGTGTCTAAAATATTAAATCTACAAGGACAAAGGAGTCTATTTATACATATTGTACATGGAATAATTGAGTCACTAAAACAAAATAATAGTTTGAAAATAACAATCCTTAATACTGATTTTATAATAAGTATACAAATTTCTTTATATTATACTACCTTTTGTATAAAAATAAAGTAATTAATAACTTAGGTAACTATAATTAACAAATAACGATAAAATATAATGTTAATATTATTATACGATATCGTAATAACAATAACATTATATATTTTATTTATTTTAACAATTTTTCCTTGTGTAAATTGATTTATTATTGTTTATGTAACAATTTTATTCTATTTTTTATTAAATTATTGTATTCATTTTTAAACTACAATCACAATTTGTTTTTTAATCGTTACATATTTCATTATTATATAAATACATACTTATAAATAAATAAATATATTATATTATACTTAAGATCTCTCGTAGCCTCATATTACACATAAAAATTAAATGTATACTTATAATAAGTTACTCATCTTTGTTTGAATTGATGATGTTAATGTTTAACGTTTATTTAAGGTTTACTAGAAGAAAATATTGATGTATGTCATGTACGTATAGCTGTACAAATTGTTTACAGATTACACTTTTGCTTACAATTAAAAAAAAAAAAATCCTTATTTCCGAAATACTACAAAACTGAAACTACGACTTCACGTAATCCAAGATTTTATATCATTAAGCTTATGCCTAAAAGCAATCTTTCAAATTTAATTAGTTGTTGTATAAAATATACTAATATTTTATTAACGTGTTAAAATGCTATAAACTTGACCATAGATCTATACGCCCCATTTGCGCATATAGCCTATTATATTATGTACACCAAGAAACACGCGTATACCTAACCTAAACAATTAATATAAATCATAAAATATTTGATTGAAAAAAAAAAAAAAACAGGAACAATCGGTTAAATTGTGACCGAAGTGAATCGTAAATTATTCATACAATTACGCATGTGCTACTTTGGGTCAAGTGTCCTATATTTTTTTATATAAAAGACCGATGTGGTACGTCGACGAACAGTCAAGACTCGTCACATCCACTTAATACTTAATAGGTACCACTATACCATCCGGATATACGGCGAATAGCGATATTGTGATGGCAGTATAAAGTATGACTTATAATATTGTTATATAGTGTTATATTATGTTAACGCGGTGCTGGCTATCTGTATGCGTGCGACCGCGCACACTTAACGATCATCATTTATACGTACAAGGACTACCTATATATATATATATACTTTGTCGTTTGATTTTTCGCCACTACGACTGACTGTATATTATTATAAAATATAACGTTTATATTATTGTGTACAAGGAGCGCGTGTACACCGCTACACATATTATTAGCATTTATTTTGAACGTCCGTCTATAATACCTAAATCCGAACGGGCGAGATACGCTATAAATTATATTGATTTTACTGTCTGTCGGTCGTTCGCTGCAGTAGCAGTAGCATCAGTGTACACAGGAACAGGACTCGTGAATGGTAAGGACGAGCGTCGAAAATGTTTTCATTGTGCGAAGACGCGCGGCGGCATTCACTTACATGTCCATTACCCGTCAACGGGCGCGCACCCGGACACGGAGACAAATCTATTTAGTATGGACAGCGCGGGCCGCCCGAGCTCATTGCATGACAATAGGCCGACCCGAAGGGTCAAATCCAAAGTGGCTTCTTCTCTTCTCGGTCCATATACTGCGTGCACACACATACACACAAATGGTATAACGCATATATGGCATAATAGTGTACACACTACACACGTCGGCAGTGGTGTGTCCTTTAAAAAGGATTCACCCTTCTCCGCTAAAGTACCTACTCTTTTTCCTCGCCACCCATACGAGAATCGTTCGGATTGTCCGAAAACGATTTGTTATATCCGTCGTCGCTGCTGTTTTGGTGAACCGATCGGTATTTATTTATGTATTTATTTTTTGTTCATTTCTCTCCGGATCCTCTATACATACACATAGAATCGATTCGCGCGTGATTTATCGTTGCGATTTTCGGTTGACGAAAAAATTATTTTCATTTTTTTTTTGTTTGCACTCGACCATCCGAACAAGAAATGTTTAGACACGGTTGATGGAAAGCCTTTTGGAAACCATTTACTATATTATTATACGAATCCGCAGTCTTCCCCCGAGACAAACATTGCGTGATTGCGTCCTGTGCGTTATGTATACGAAACATGAAATAAATAAAAAACGCTATTCCTACTGTTAAAACGACTGAATTTTATTTAAAATATACGCACTGATTCCACTGTATATTATTTACAGAACACACACACACACACACACACACACACACACACACACACACACACA
>NW_020270763.1:0-9154 GCF_002803265.2 Melanaphis sacchari
GTACGCTCATTAGTGGCAATATGGGTACAGGTATGTTTGTATTTATAATAATATGGGTACAAAAAATACTGTGACGTTACAGAACCCCCCCAACAAATTGTTGAAGGTGTCTGCAAGAATACCTGAAGACCATTTGTTGTAGAGTAAGAGAGCAGAATTTTTTGGGAATGACCATAGACTAGCAATTAGTGGGAATGTAACATCTTGATTGGGGACGTTATGATAATCATCAGATACATAATAATAAAATTTAATTTGTTACCATAAAAGGAAAATAAAGTTGGGTTAGAGGGTATGAGTGATAGGGTTCTGTATCACAACAATAATACAATAACTAATAGCCTACACCTCTGTGCGCACACAGTATATAATAATAATAAAAAAAAACAGGACGTTAGGGCAAACACATAATAATCATAATAAGACCTACCAATAATAATATCCTGACTAGTCCAGGGAGTAACCGAACAAAATATATATATATAGAAATAAAACAACCAAAATAACATATTACCTAACAGGGAAAGGGAAAAGGGACTCTGAGATAGTCTATGCCTTTACTGGGGTCACGACTGTAACAGGTACGACCACGTTATGGGAGCTTAACGTGGAAGGGGACAAGACAAAAAAAATAAAAATAAAAACTATTGTGTACAGGCAAGACATCGATGGCCTTACACTGTGTAATCGACTCTGGACATTCTTTTGACACGCATGGCAAGCCATGGTGGGACCTACCGGGGGAAAAAGGGGGGCTAACGAGAAAGTTCCTGCATGTTGTAGTGAGGGAGCGGTCAAGAGGCGGGGTCTGGTGGCTCCTTTGCTCTCTTTTGGAGAGTCGTCCTCCAGATCACTGACACACGACACCGTTGGACCGCAGAATGTCGGCCCGGTCGCCCCTACACGGCACCTCCGGGGAAGCCGGCTTTTACCCCGACCGCCCCAGCCAGTGGGTAGACGCGAACCGCTAGGACCCGAGGGTTGCCGCATCTGGTCGACCCAAGTTCGTGTGCTCACTGGGTTGGGATGTCACTATAACACCGGTTTTTTTTAAGAGAAGAGTGTCTCGGACTCTTTGCCGTGCAGAGAGCAGCAGCACTACTCTCTGCAGGACGGGGGCCCTACCGAGCTGGGGTGAAGGGGGGGACGGAATTTAAAGAAGATACGAGACAGAAAATAGGCAGTTTAAAAGTGGGGGGAAAGGGGGGACAGAACGCGGAAAGTTACGAATTAAATGACCCGGGATTGATTGTTTTCACAATCACGTTCGCATCACATCTGTGTGCTTTAGTACGATGCACGCCTACTATTGGTGTCGATACCGACAGTAGGTACGGGGTAACCCCCCATTTAGATGAAGTACGGCAGGCACAAGTTGGGTCACCAATTTCGTATATAATTTAAAATATATAATAAAAAAAAAAAACGTTATTTTGGTAAAATTATTAATTTTGAACAGTTTAGGTTACGGGGGGTATGTATGGTTTGAGTTGAGTAACATTGTAAGTACCATGGGGCGTATCATCATCTGGGTTGACTAATTCATAGGCGTTGACATTTTTGACATTTTTTACTTTAAAGGGACCATCGTATAACAAGAAGAATTTAGATATTTTTTTGTCGATTTTATTACTGAGTTTATGTGTTCGGGCTAAGACTAGATCATTTACTTTGAAAAAAGTGGGGTTGAGACGTTCTTTGTGATATTTTTTACGGTATTCGGCTTTTGAGAGTTGTACTTCTTGTGCTAATATTAATTGTTTGTTGAGATCTACAAGATAATTCTCATGAGGGAATTGTATGAATTGAGTGATGGGATTGTGTTGATGATTTTGAAGAAAAAGGGCAGAGGGGGTGTGATGTGTCGATTCGTGGCGAATGTTATTTAATGTCCATTCTATGTAAGGTACATATTGGGGCCAGAGAGAATGTTGTTTGTGACAGTACGTACGAAACATTCGACCAAGTTCTCGCATGACACGCTCTGCGGGGTTTGATTGGGGATGGTATATACTGGTATGAGACACTTGTACGTTATATTTTCGAAGGGAGGTTTGCCAATATTTACTTATGAATTGCCTACCATGATCGGATACTATATTTTTTGGGACACCGTACTTGGGGAAATAATCCGTGGTTAATTTTTTAATACATATTTTTGCGTTGGCGCATCGGAGGGGATATAATTTTACAAAACGGGTGAAGTTATCTACAATGACGAATATATAGGAAAGTTGAAAAATACCGGTAGGGAGAGGACCATAAAAATCGACTAATAATTTATCAAGGGGCTTATTTGAGAGAATGGGTTGTAACGGACCGGCAATGCGAGTGGTCTTCGGCTTGCACTTCTGACACAATTCACATGCCTGTACGATACAACGGACGGTTTTATTAAATGAGGGGAAATAACAAATATTTTTTAAAGTATGAGCAGTTTTAAGGGGACCAGTGTGGGCATAATAATAATGGAATAATAATACAACTTGTTTGACCAAGTGGTCAGGAATATAAAGGGACCAATGGGTGTTAGCTTTGGTTGTTCGAATAAATAAGACATCTCTTTCCAAAGTATAATATTGCTTCCAGACTGGTGGGTGATTTGATTTTAATTTAAGGATGATATTTTTTAACCGGGGGTCTTTTTGTTGTTCAGATGAGATATTGTTGAATATTGAAATAATGTCGGGAGGAATAGGTGGGGGGAGTGTGTAATGTAGAATGCTGGGGAAGTCTTTGGGGGGTTGATCGTCGCGACCGAGGGGGTGTCTTGACAGGGTATCTATGGGATTGTCTTTCCCAGGACAGTGAATAATTTTGAGATCGAACTCTTGGAGTGCAAGAGTCCAACGGGTGAGACGGGAGTTTTTTAATTTACAAGAGAAGAGGAATGTTAAAGCTTTGTGGTCAGTATATAAATTTATTGGGTGGCCGAGAATATAAATTTTGAACTTCTGACAGGCAAACAGAATACCCAGCAGCTCGAGTTCAGTCACTGTGTAGTTCCTTTCGGCACCACATAGTGACCTACTTGCGAACGACAGTGTATTGCGTTGGCCCGCAGCATCAATTTGGAAAAGTTCTGCTCCAAGTCCGATGTATGAGGCATCGGTTTGGATACAGAAGGGAATGTTAAAATTGGGGTGTGTTAATGATACTTGACGGGAGAAAGCAGTTTTTATTTTTTGGAAGGCGTTTTTATCTTGTTCGGTGAATATCCAGGGGGTGTCTTTACAAATGAGATGAGAAAGAGGGTGTAATAGGGAAGCATGATTTTGGGAAAATTTACGGTAGAAATTACAAAAGCCGAAAAATGATTGGAGATCTTTTTTATTACGGGGTTCGGGAAAATTTTGAAGGGCGTTAACTTTGTCGGGGTCCATGATCATACCGGTAGGGGATATAAAGTGACCGAGAAATTTAATTTGTTTTTTATGGAAGTGACATTTTTTAAATTTTAGGGTGAGGCCTGCTAGAGAGATTTTATGAAAAATCCACTCTAGAGTCTCAAGGTGTGTTTCGAAAGAAGGGGAAGATACTAATATGTCGTCGACGTAGGTATGAATGTCATTAGGGGAGGGACAGGGGCTAGTATAATTATTTAGGGCGGCTTCTAATCCTTTCCCAAAAGCTGCATTGGAAATATTTAACCCAAAAGGAACTACACAAAATTGGTAGGACCTTCCGTCATAGAGGAAACTGGTGTACTGACGAACCGAGGGGTCAAGTGGGATTTGCCAATAGCCGGAGGAAAAATCAAGGGAAGAAAAAAAAGATTTATTATTAAATTTTGCTAGGATCTCGTCGATTGGGGGGGGAAGCGTCTCGAGTGGGGAGAATAATAGTATTTAATTTGCGAGCGTCCAAACATAAACGTAGTGTTCCGTCAGCTTTTATTACAGTAACGAGGGGATTGTTGTACGGGGAATCCGATCTTTCGATCACCCCCCACTTAGTCATCTTGTCAATTTCTTTTTGTACGGCGGGACGACGAGAGAATGGTACAGGGTACGGTTTAATTTTATAGGGGTCATGAGGTTTGATATTAAATTTATAAGAGAAGAAAGTGTGAAGGCCGGGTTTGTCATTAAAAATGTGATCATATTTTTGAAGAAGGGAAGTCATTAATTGGTGTTGAGAATCATTAAGGGGAATTTCATTAAGGGCAATATTTTTTTCTGTTTCGAATGGATAGGTTTGATTTATTAAGTGAGAGGGACCTTCGTCAATGGTGAAAGGATCCTTAGTGATAATAATATTTTTTAACGAATTAACTAAGCTATTTGGATCATTATCTTGAATTAATTTAAAGGGGATGTTATCTTTGATAGAGGGGAGGGAGATTTCCTTGCTATTGTAGTCTATGGTTATTCCGTTTTCAAGTAACCAGTCGGTACCTAGAATTAAGGGTGTAGACAATTGGGGAACAACTAGAAATATACCGTGTGTTTGATAATTTTGAACATGAAAATTTAAATAGATTTGGGATTTGATTTTAATTGTTTTGTGACTGAGTGCCGTGGTCAAAAGAATGCCTGTGAGGGGAAAGAGGGGAATTGTATTCGGGTCAGAAGTTTGATTTAATATTTTAAAAAGGTCCTCAGAGATAGCAGAGACAGTTGCGCCTGAATCTAAGAGAGCATTGTGAGATTTATTAAAGAGAGTGATGGGAATTTCGGGGCGGTAATTTGGAGGGGGTGTTCGTTCGAAATCGGGGGGGGAAGCTAATGGGTGGGTGAGTATTGACATATTATGAGGATTGATATTAAAGGGGGACACAGTGCACATCCTCGCGGGCATGGTCAGACCTAGTTTTCCGGAGGTGGGGTAGTGGTAGGGAAAGTTGGGGCGGATTGATTTTGAGAATTATATTGAGGGCGTTGATAGTTATTTTGACGAGGGGGATATCTATTTTGTTGATTGGGGCCAGAAGAATTGTTAAATGAATTTCGATTTTGATTATTTTGACTTTGATAAGAGGGGGCATTTTGATTATTCTGAGTGTTTGGAGGGTAATGAGCTTGCTGAATATGGGAGAGTTGTTGAACGAGTTCATTAGTGGTGGTGATACGGAGACCTCTGAGGGCGATGGAAATGTTAAAGGTGAAGTGGGAAGTGATCTGATCAACCATCTCGGCCTGATCGATAGGTGGCTGCAAGAACCGGGCCTTACTGATCCAATCCATCGCGTGCTTCTGCAGAGATGATGAGTCTCTGTGGAAGTAGGGGCGATAGAGTTCGTTTCGGATGGCGCGCTGTTGATTGGGTGACCAGAACTGATTACGAAATAATACTAAGAAATCTTGATAATTTGTAGGGGGGGGAAGTAGAGTGGTATACCAGAGACGGGCACCTTCGATGAATTTAGATTTTATATAATTAATTTTGACATTGTCGGGGACTGGGGGCTGAGTGAGAAAATATTGTTCGGCCTGTTCAATGAATTCCTCCGGATGAACTGGAATGAGTTGGCCATCGTAGGGGGGAATCTTTGCAGAATCGAGGCTAATGCCAGTGCTGTTGGAAAGGGTGGTACTATTTATTGTGGATGTGGTTTGATTAGGAAATGATATATTATAATTAGGGGCGGAAAAACTAGAAGTATTGGAGGGGAAATTGGATTGTGCTGGAATAGGGTGGGCGACAGTAGTGGAAGTCAAGATACTATTAAAGGAAACTTGAGGTATGGATTGAGAACTGGTGGGGACGATTGGGGGGGCAATGAGGGGGACGGAATGTTGAAATTTATTTTCCAAAGCAGCTAGCCTAGCACTCTGACCTTCGACAAGGCTGATCCTATCTCCGAGGGCTCTGACGGTGTCACTAAGTGCGCGTTGGGAATTAGTTGTACACTTTTGGGACTCCTGGGTCCGCTGTTGTTGTTTAGAAGTTTCGTTTTGTAGGGCAATGAGGTCTTGATTAATGGAGGATTGAAACTTGGAGAACTTAACGTTGACTTCGGCGTCATTGTCATCGATTCGAATGCATAGTTCATCAAGGCGCGCGTCGAGTTCGCCGAACTTCCGGGAGATATTGTCTAACTGAGTGTTGAACGTATCAGACATGGTGGCTACTAATTGAGCTAGTGACTCTAAAGAGAGGGGGGGGTTTTCTACAAGGGATTGATTGGTCTCTTCAGTAACGGACATGGTGAGATCAAAATCAGTGGCAGGGAGTATGGGGGAGGGGTAATAATTGGAGGGGTTGAACCTATCAGGCTGTTTGGTACGGCGTTGACCAGCGCTATGCATGGATCATTCACGAATAAATACCAGAGTGTTCAATATTGGGGACGTTGGTCTAAGAACCGGCTACCTCATTGGGCGGAGCACAACAACAAAAAAAAAATATTTATAATACTTAAAGTAATAGAATAGGGAAATGTTTGAAAATATTTTATAATGATAATTTTTTTTTTTTTTTTTTTTTTTTTTTTTTTAAAGTTGTTTAATAGTTAACCGAACCTTTTAAGAGATTGAATTAATAAAATAATAATAAATTTTAAGTACTATTAATTTAAATAGTGTAACAAAAGTAGAGGGAAATATGGGAAAATATTAAATAGTTATATCAAAGTAATTATAAAATGAAAAATTGTTGCTAAACAATAAGGTGGATATACTGGTCCAAGTACTAAAATAATACTATACAATAAACCTCCTTATGCGTAGCACCAATAAGAATATAATAAGAATATAATAGTAATACTAATAAGTTATAATTAATTTAAACGTGATCACAGTAACAGTGAAATGATAAAAGTACTAATAAGAGAATATTTAAATAGCGGTGCATTAAGCGTACAAGAAAGAGTAATTTAATAATAATAATAAAAATGTAATATAGCTTGTTATACTACAAGGTAAATAATATAGGGGAAGACCGATTTTGATTTAACAAAAGAATAATTAATTGTAACAGGTTATACTAAAGGAAATATGATATTTCCATATAGAAGTTAACTAAATGTCCTAAGACAGATAATAATAATAAGTTTAATGTGAATATAATAACCTTAAGACAGTCAGAAAGGAATAGATTTAATTTATAATCTATAATATGTAATATAATGGGGCCCTAAGCAGGACCGAGCTACCGAGCCTTTAGACTACCTAGCAACACGTCAGTCGTTTTACACAATAATAATAGAATAGTAGTAATAATAGTGAACATTACAGGGGAAAATTTTTATTGATCATGATAGGGAAGCACTTTAATAGTTTATAGGGAAACATCTTAATATTTTTAAGGCACTTAATTAAGGTAACAGTTTTAATATTTAATTTATACAGTGAAAGCAACATAATAATTTTTGTAGGGAAATAACTTAATGATTTTTTGATAAAGTAACAATTTAATAGAGAGGAAACAACTTAATATTTTTTGATAATTTAATTTTAATGAGCTTTTTGCAAGAGAAAAGAAATAGTTAGATTTGTATTAATATTTAATTTATTATTTTAATAAAGAATAAGACAATTTAATTTATAATAAGTTTTCAATAGTGGATTTTTATGTGCCTACCAAGGGAAATATATTTTAATTTAATTTATAATAATAATGTGGTTTCACGCATGACAACCAACAGATTTAAGTTAATATACTTTTGGCCATGAGGTCTTGACAAAATAATAATAATATAAAATTGACCATGTGGTCTGGGGGAAAAGACAAAAGTTATCGCGCCCTAAACAGAAATGAACCTAACAGGGTTATGCCTGGGAGGGAAAAACGGGTCTAGGGAACATAACAGGGGGGGTTTACAAGGGGAAAAATACTAAGATCATACCAAAGGGAGATAGACGGGTCGTTGCAGTGTCCGGAACTTCGATGCCGCAGCTATCCGCCAAGCCGTCACCAACAAACGCCTCTGCCGCATCCGGGACCAGTACACACCAGCAGGAGCAATTTCTGTAAAATGCATGTGGATAACAATTGTGTATGGGGGGACAACATAATAAAAATAATAATTTAATTTTACCTTGGTAGGGCATCATGCTGCATATTAATTTGTTACAATATATTTTTTTTTTTTTTTTTGCTACCAAAGGTAAAGTGAGAATTTTAATTTGATATTTCTTCTCGTACAAGAGAAATATAGAGAAAAAAAAATTTGTTTTAATAAAAAAATGTGGTTTTGGGGAAAAGGTTACTAAGAGGGACATGAGAGATTGATTTAAGATGTTTACTTATGACAGGAGACTTTTAGATTTGAAGATTGAGATAGATGAAAATTACCATGTGGTGCCATACATTAAGTGTTAATTATTAAGTTATTTATATACGAATTTTAGCATTTTTTAGAGAGATTTTGATATTTTAAGTTTTTTAAGAGCGAGACTTTTAATTTTAAGAGTGTTTATAGAGAGAAGAAGAGAGAAAAAAAAAAAAATATACGTTATTAGTTACAAGGGGATTTGGACCTCGGGTCCTGTCACGGTCGCCATATGTGAGAATACGGGATTTTTTACAGTCCCAATAAACCACACATGAGTAAAGGGGGACACTTTACTCACGACCTGTGAGCCGCACCGCGTGATGACCCAAGGGCCAAGTCGTTGGAACTCACAGGCTTTGATACACGCAATGACGAATGAACGTCAAAGATTTATTTAAAGGAAAAAAAAAAAAATATAATATCAATAAATAATGAGAATACAGAATACATATTAGGGTGACCACGTGGGTATAATTTACATGTTTAACATTTGAACAATATAACAAGGGTTTTGGGGGGAACATGGATTTTCGGAGAGATATATTACACAATTGACGTGACGTCTTCGCTGATGACTGGAGTTGTTGACGTAATTGACTGACGGCTGTGGTAGGCTGGTCGGGTGACCGTCGACCCACATACACGTGGTCGACATGGCCCACCGGCGTCAATCACTGGTAGAAACGGCGGCTTCGCCCACATCGGGCCCGCGTTGGTGTTTTAGCCCCTCATGGCGTACGTTACGGCGTTGATGTAAATGAAAAATATTAACAATAAACACGACTTTGTCTTTTCGGTCGGCCGTTCGACCACGAGGTTTAGCGAGCCAAGAAAAACAAAAAAAAAAACAACGGTAAGCAGCTGAGACGTTGTTGACTGGTTCAGTCAGAAAAATGGAGTGATGATGGCTGGCCGACGGCGTCCGGTCGCTGGTCG
>NW_020270764.1:0-12775 GCF_002803265.2 Melanaphis sacchari
ATAAAAAGTCAAAATTTTTTAATGGGCGGTGCTGGCGCAACGTACGTTCAACGACAACGAATTTGAGACCGGTAAGTACAAGCTTTATTAGTCACACACGAGTGTATACGCGTTAAAGTCGGCATTCTATGACGCTTTCTAATTTTTTATTCACCAAACAAACATTATACGTCAACTAATGTTTTTCCTTCGCGTATATATTTGTCGTAATTCGTTTTTACGAGTTTCAACAATGTGTTTTTTTTTTATATATATATATATATTTAAAAAAATTTTTAATGTTTTTATTATTTACACACACAACAATTTCTAAAAATAACTCATAACTTTGGAATTCCTAGGTTCGTGAATTATCGTCACTAAAATAACATTTTTAATTATTAAATATATATATATCTGTTGTACGTTGAACGTGTTCAACATTAAATATGTTTTTTATATCTATACCAAAACCAACAACGACCACATAAATACGTTCATATTCAATTATTTCCGTTCAGACTTGCGTTTTTTAAGTCCAACATCATTATTATGGTTAGAAGATGCATTATTTGTGGGAACGTCGACGGTGTCGAAGGTATTTCTGTGCACAGGTAATTATATTTTCATACACACGTGAAACAGTGTCACTGGACTATTGTTTCAGCAATACGTACTCTAATGATATTTATATATATATGTTGTTTGTATTAGGTTTCCAACGAATGATCACTTTAGGCATCTGTGGATGTTGTTCGCCGAGAACAATGGTGTGGATGTTCAAATGTTAAATCCCACCTCCGCTCTGTGTTCAAGGCATTTTGTCCCTGGTGTAGACTACAAAGTAGGCACTCCACGTCGTCGCCATTTGCTTAACACAGCAGTGCCGTCTTTGGTGAGTGACTTTTTAATTTTTTTACAATATTATCAAATATAATATATAATAAATATAAAATATATAACACGTAACATGTCAAATATCCTACTGTATTGTGATGACTGCTACCTATGTTTATACACACACACACACACACACACACACACATACATAGCACATCTAGCAATTTATTAATTATTGTTGTAATTGTAAAATATTTTTTGATTTGATCGATTTGACAAGTAGATGTTGGGCAACAAAGCATCCACTGTTGCAAGCAAAGGAGTACACATCATTCTTATTTATTATTCCACACGTTGAAATGTTACAGTAAAATGTATAACGTTATATGTGTACCAAACTTCAATGATTTTATACAGACACACATTAAAACTGACCTCATATAATGTTACAGATAGTACAAAATCAGCACCAGATGATTGCAGCGCCAGACGGCGAACAAGACATGGACGTGGAAATTGTTGAAGTACAAATCGATGATGTCATGACGGACGTAGACGAAGAACCGTTGGCACAAGTCTTAGAGGACATTGAGGTTGTTGACATGCTGCCAGCTGACGCTGCAGCAGTATATGAATTCATGGATGTATTCGACGTTTTACCATCAGACGTCGACGGTGAAGTCAGTGTACATTTCACATTAAATAAAAATAGTAGATGACATTGTTTTTTTACAACTTCGTTGTTTAAACTACAGTTCATACCGATTCCCCTGGCTGCTCCCAGAGCACATGTGCCCGTTAGAGACCGTCCGGCTGGCGTTCGACACCAACTTCCCGAACAGCACGACATAGGACCATTGGATGCCGCCTGCGCTCACTGTTATGGCCGTCATTTCCGGTGTGAGAAGATTGGAAATACTCATTTTTCAACGTGTTGCAATAATGGTCAAATGGCTATTACGGGTGACCGCGTGTTGGGTCAACCTCCAGAGTTATTAATTCGTTTGTTAATAGATGATTCACAGGTAGCCAGACACTTTAGAAAAGAAATCAGACGATACAACAACACTTTGGCGTTTGCTGCGTTTTCCACTGACCTCAACCCAAGACGTTTGCCAGGTCGGGGACCAAAAGTGTTTACTGTTCACGGGCAGGTGTATCGTAGGATTTCTAACGATGTCGTCAGAAATGAAATGATGCAACCGAGTTACTGTGAGTTGTATTTCATTGAATCCGGGGAGGCCAATCGGATTCGAATGGCACAACAGCCACGCCAACATCCATTATTGGAGAACTTGATTACAGAGTTAGACAGTCTGTTACGGCAAATCAATCCGTTTGCAGTGGCTTTTCAGTAATAATACATTAAATATACATTCATTACACTTATAAACAAACCCCATCACATTGAAAATCAACACACACACACACACATAATATATTTATATAATGTAATTATATAATAACAATCGTTACATAATTTAACTCAATGATGGCACTTGAGTGTACTGTGGATTTGTTGTATTCGTTATTGTCATCATACTTTGTACGATACTTTTAGTTATTTCTTTGTTGTTGTTATTGTTGTTGTATAACAAAAAAAAATTTAATCATATAGTTTTTTGTTAATATATTTCAATCGATATTCTATTATTTGCATGTACACATTCATGACATCACTCGCTACTTAAATTGACTTAATTCGTTGTTATTATTCATTATTCATTATTATTATTTCAGAATATTGTGTTGCGATATATTATACTCATATAATTTATAATTATTCTTATCCTGATGATGTACATAGTTAGCATCTTATTCACTACTCACTCTTTAAGATATCTACTTTTTTAAGAATAAAATTTAACATGTGTGATTTTACAATACCAGTGCGTTATCATATTCTTATTTCACCTTAATATATACATACAATTATTGACCAATTTTAATCGCCGTTAAACCGCTTATATTGCACCAAACGAGACTTAAACCTAATCATCATATAATAATAATATATATATAATATAGACTTCAGAATGGTAACTCTATTATTATTTTGTTACAGGACCATGCGACAGGTATGGCAGAGGGAACAAGAAGCTGCTGCTGCTGATCCCACGGTGCGACCGAGAAGAGTGACAATGCACATCATCGCCGACCCAAATAATGACCCTCGGCGATACAATCCACCAACTGGTAATGCGAATGAAGTAGCAGTCGTATTCGTTGGTGATGACGGGCTGCCACCGAGGAACCTCGATCTGGTCATCTATGACACGATTCCGGTGGACGCACAACACCGGATGCAAAGCATATCAGTGGGCTCGCCTCATGCGGATCCCATGCTGTATCCACTGTTCTTTCCATACGGAGAATCCGGTTGGCAGTACAACCTGCGACAAGAGGGTAACCGCCGCAACGCTGTTCGCGTTCGAAACACCATCAGGGAGTTTGTGTGTTACCGTCTGGCCATTCGATATACTGGAAACAATGGACATGGGAATGACGGCCAAACGTTTAGTTTATTACATGCTGGTGGTTTTTTATTACAGCAATACGTGTGTGATCAGTACGTTCGGATGGAAGCGAACAATTTGCGCTACACCAGACTCAATCAGAAAGCGCTGTTCGCCGAAGCGTATCAGGGGCTTGTGGACCACATAAACCAACAGCATCATGTCGATGAAATCAACCCCGTCGGTCGCAGGATGATTTTGCCTTCGACGTTTGTGGGTGGTCCCCGTTACATGAAACAATGTTACCATGACGCGATGGCCATTGTGCGTAAGTACAGTAAACCTGACCTGTTCATAACTTTTACATGTAACCCTAAGTGGCCAGAAATCGTAGACAACATTCCGCATTGGTTGAAAGCTAACGACAGGCCCGATCTGGTGGCGAGGGTGTTCCACGCAAAACTAAAGCAGCTGATGCGTGATATAACAACTGATAAGGTATTTGGTAACGTAGACGCTTTTGTCTATACTATTGAATTTCAGAAACGCGGTCTTCCGCACGCACACATACTCATCATCTTGCACGAGGACAATAAGTTGCTCACTGCCGAGGACGTTGACGATGTTGTATGCGCCTGTTTGCCCGACCCTGAAACCGACAGACGCCTATTCAACAGTGTGACATCACACATGATACACGGACCTTGTGGACAGCTAAACCGTAACAGTCCGTGTATGGTGGACAACACTTGCTCTAAAAACTATCCAAAAGAGTACAGCGAAGAGACTTTGTACATATCCGACGGCGGTTACCCAACATACCGCAGACCGAATAACGGACTTGTGGCAAACGTCAGAGCTCAACAAGTAGGAAATGAGTTAGTCGTACCGTACAACCCTTACTTACTGATCAAGTACGACGCACACATAAACGTTGAGGTATGCTCTACTGTGAAGAGCGTAATGTATCTGTACAAATATGTGTACAAGGGTCACGACGCAGCTACCGTGGAAGTTTGGAATGGAGATGAAATAGAAAAGTGAGTTAATGAAACTTATCATTTTGATTTGTGATCTAACAATTACATTTAAATAATTGTCCTGTTAATTTTTTTTTTTTTCCATACCACTTGCACAATATTATTATTTTTAATTATTTTTAAGATTTAAGATTAAGACTATGTCAAAAAACTTATTTAAGAAATTGTATCAATACTGAAATTTCAATTTCAACTTATGACAACTTAATTTGTAATAATGATTATACTTCATTTAATTCATTGATATGTAGAGCCACAAAAATATAGTACAAATGAATTTCATCATTAATGAAAAAATACCGTTGTTGTAATTTGATAACTTAAAATTATCAAGTGCAAATACCTAACGTTTAATATTGCATATTCCCGCTTAATGTGTAATCCATATTGTAGAATTAATTACAGGTCGGTTAATAACATTAGGAATGTACTACAATACACTTATATTTTTTTTTTTACTTTTCTATTACTCAAAACATTAACAAAACATTAATGTACGTTATTTTTTATTATTTTTTAAATTAATAAAATTGCATACCATAACATACATTAAATTAATTATACTGTATACAGACATATAGTTATTAGATTGACGACCAACATTGTGTTATATTTATTTCGATTCGATTTCGATTCTACTTGGATTTAACAAGTACAACTTTCTTTATAATTTACTACTACTACTACTACTACTACTACTACTTTTTTTTTTATCGTAATTATCGCCGAACTCGGAGGAGGACTGCCTTTGCTTTGCTTTCCCCCGAGCCGTCATCTTTTATTTATCAAAATGGACTTTATACAATATACGCCTTAACCTTATACTAAACATTCAGCACCAAAAAATATAATAATAAAAAAAAAAAAAAAAAAGAACTGCAAATAAACAATGTCTACAACTCAGGATCTTAAATTAACAGTATTACACGTCTGTGCATTGCACCAGGATCGGCATTGGATTTTTGGTGTGCGTCCGCTGCCTTGGTCCTCTCGTTCTACCTCCTAGGCCTTTCCTCTTGTTCTTTAGTTCTCAGGATTAGAGTAACGTACCGTTCCACCGATTTCCAGTTACCCTTGTTGTAAAGCATGATTGGCACTATCGTTTCTGGTGAAACGGCTTGATTGACCGCGACTTCCAGTTCTTCCAGTTTCCTAGCCCACCGGCTACACTTGAAGAACGTGTGTTCTGCGTCATCGATAGTATCTCCACAGGATAGACATTGTGCGCTCTCTGTGCGGGCAAACCTGTGTAGATATGCCTGGAAACAGCCATGACCCGTCAACATCTGTGTCAAGTAGTAGCTTGTCACCCCATGTGGACGATTAACCCAATCACGAACTCTCGGTATAAGTCGCTTTGTCCACGTTCCTCTGACTCTTTCATCTTCCCATTCTTGTTGCCACCACCTCCAAATATTTTCATCAACCATGTACTTTGCCTCTTCGATTCCATTTTTTATTAGTTGTCTTAATTCACTCCGTCCTCTCGCCATATGATGCACCGGGGCGATGGAGGCCACAACTAGTATTGCCGCCGTGGATACAGTCTTGTACGCGCTAGCGACTCTCAAGGCGATTGCTCGCTGAGGCCCTAACAGTAGCTGTCTATGGTTATGAAACACTAGCGAAGAGCTCCATACGGGGGCCGCATACAACAGTTGACTGTGTACTACAGAAGCTAGTAATTTCCTTTTAATCGGTCTCGGACCTTTAAGATTAGGCATCAAGCGTGAAAGAGCAACCGTTGTCTTCAGGGCTTTATTGCGCGCCATTTTAATGTGTTCCATGAAACTTAGTGTTGAGCTAAGCTCTACTCCCAAATAACGCATTTGTCCTTTTAGCTCCAAGGTGTCACCTTGTAGCTCTAGCTGCGGGCGTCTGTATTTACGTTTTGTCGTCATCATTATAGCCTGAGTCTTACTTACCGATATTGTCAGTCCGTTTGTGGTCATCCATTCGCTAACTTGGTCTAAAGCAGTATTTATTGATACTTCCAAAGCCTCTGTACACCAGCCGGATCCAACTACTAAAACGTCATCTGCGAACGCTATGATCCGTACTCCTTCGGGCAATGTTAGGCGCAATAGATCATCGTAAAATATATTCCACAGAATAGGGCCTATAACTGAACCTTGTGGTACACCACATGTAACATCAATATTTCCCACATCTGTCTGTAGCCGTCTCTCTTTAAGGTAATCCCGGAGTATTCTTATCAGGTAAAAAGGTACATTTTTTCGTCTTAGTGCTTCTCCGATTTTTTCCCAGGGTACGGTGTTAAAGGCATTAGCAACATCGATTGACACTAGAGCACAGAGCTCTCTTCGTCTCCAGGGTACGGAATTAATACGATTAACTATAGCCAGCACTTTTTCAATGGCATCTATTGTAGACATTCCTCTTCTGAAGCCGTACTGGTTCTCCGAGAGCCCCGCTGGCCCAATGTGTGCCTCTAGACGTCTCTTCAAAACGCGCTCAAACATCTTGCCAATCGTATTAACCATGCTTAAGGGCCGGTAGGAGGAGGGCAATTCCAAAGGTTTGTCCGGTTTTCTAACCAGCACTAGTCGAGCTTCCTTCCAGGCACTAGGGAAACACCCATTCCGCAAGCATTTGTTAAAGACATTTGCTACTTCAACTGGCTTCTTCAGTATAACTGCCTTCACTACCGTGTCGGGTATGCCATCTGGACCTGGCGCTTTCCCAGAAGGTAACGCATTGGCCAGCTCCACCAACTCGCCATCCGTGACTGCTTCAATTGTCTCAGTTTCGGGAGGCAGCTTCCACTCAACCAGGCACCTGGTTGGGAATAGTCCACGAACGATGTCTTGTAGTCGACCTGGCAATGAAATACCCGGTATTGGTCGCTTACCGATTAATTTCCTGATTACGAGCCTATAAGGTAACCCCCAAGGGTCATCGTCCACCAGCTGACATAGATTGTTCCACGAGTTTTCTTGGCTTTTTCTTATGGCAACCCTCAGGTCCTTAAGAGCTTTTTTCGCCACTTGCTCTAGTTCTATACACTCGCCGAGCCCCCTCCGTTTCCTTGCCCTTTGAAATTTTCGTCTTGCTGCAAACGAGGTTTTGCGTAATTCAGCAATTTCTTGTGTCCACCAGTGGACCGGCTTTTTTCGGCCATGGAATGACTTAATGGGCATTGTGTAGTTACACGCTGCCACAAGGTATGCGTCCAGGGCGTTTGGCAGCATCTCCGACAAGTTAGTTCCGCCAAACTCAGATACCATATTTGTTTCCAAGAACATAAGCAATCTTTCGCGGTCTAGTTTCCTCCAGTTCCATCCTTTCGGGACCGGTTGCAATGGGATAGACGCGGTAAGCGTGATATCAAATGTGATATACCAATGCAAACTCATCGATTCCTCATCAAGCACTCGCCAGTTATTTACCTTGTTCCAAAGCGATCGGGATACAAATGTTATGTCTATGTAGGATTCGGACCCTCCTCTTGTGAATGTTGGGCGGTCGCCGGCATTGCAAACTTGTAGATCTAGTGAACACGATAATTCCGCCAAGAAGTCCCCTCTTATATCTGATATTTGCGATCCCCATTCAGGTCGCTTGGCATTGAAGTCACCACCTATGATTACTGGTCCATCTGCTTCTCGCACGTTGTCTTCCAATCGATTAAGGAACTCATTGTATTCCTCTACTGGTATGTTTGGGGAGCAATATACGCTGTATATGCGCATACCTTTTATTTTAATCCACCGGAACCCAATATCAGCTTGACCAATATCTTCTATAGCTATGTCCTTAGCTACAAATATCGCGGCTCTTCCTGTCGCGTCACTGTACCATCCTACATTCTCGCCCAAATTACGGTACTGTTCGCTAACCAATACCACGTCAGCACAATGTTCCCTTGCGGTATGAACCATTAGGTCCTGTGCTGCCCTACCAACGCCAATATTTACTTGAAGAAAACGAATCATTGTGGAGTTAACTGCAGCGCCTCTTGCCTTAGTGTCTCCCTAAACGATGCACGGTTATTATCTGTCTCCTGGCAATCTTTAATGAAATGCCCGAGTTTCCCGCAGCCCCTGCAGCAACTTGATCGGTCAATCCCCTGGCAATGGCGAGTTTCGTGACCAGGCGCTAGGCATCTGAAGCATCGTTTGGTATCTAGCCACATCCTCGTTTTGCAAGAAACATAACCAATTCTAATGCGCCCCATATCAACAATTTTGTTGGCGACTTCAGTTGAAACCGTTATTATTGCAATCTGTTGGCCCCGTGTCATTTTTAACATTGTAATTTTTTTCATAGACTCGTTTGGGAAAATCGAGATTATTGCTTTTTCGATTTCTTCAGATGTTGTTACCTCGTCTAGGCCAAAAATACCAACTTTAGCAGTTTGTTTAAGAGTGGCTACTGATCCAGTTCTCCCGACAGCTTTCGAAATAACCGAATTTACTTTTTCGACATTAGCAGAGTTCCTATCCAGTTCTACCAGAAGGTGGCCAGCTTCTGTCTTACGCATTGACATAATATCCTCAGCAAATTCTTTCAGGGTAGGTTCTTCCCTTACCCTTTTAAGCACGTCAACATAAGATACGCTTCCTGCCTTGACTAATACCGCTGGTGCTTTTTTCCTTATTGTCTTTTTTGGATTTTTTTTAAGAACTTTAGTCCAAAGTTCTTCAACAGGGGTAGCTGTCCCGCCACCTTCAGTCATCCGAATCTCTTTCGGCAGTGTTTCTCTTGGTCTATTAATATCATTCGCTGTTAGTTCGCTAATCTTGCGGTCTTGTTCAGTCAGCAGGTACTTTATTTCCTTAATTTCTACTAAGAGTTTGTCATCCCCTTTTTCCATACCTTCACTGTTCTTTCCAGATCTAACATTGTCGCCTTCTTTCGCTACTATAAGTTTCATCCACTGTGATTTAGCTTCAAGTCGCTCCTTATGTGCCTCACTAGCATTCCTATGTGCGTCCATTGCTTCGGCTAGTGCAGTTTGGACAAGTTTCGGCACGGTTCTGGCAGCCTTGACTTGCTCCAACATCGCATCGAGTTTTCTGCCGACGCGGTTAAAATGTTCCCCCTCCATTTTTTCGGAGTATTCCATTCTTTTGTGCCAGTCCTCCGCTGATGAAGGAAGTGGCCCCTTACCTTTTATTATTTTGCCTGCTTTGGTCGCTAACAGTTTTTCCGTAAGCGTGGCCTTTTTTTCAGTTTGTATACTCGGATATCCGCATGGCGTGGAGTCCCCACCAAATTCTACTTCGGAATTCATCGAAAATATCGCGGGGGGTTCCAAATCCGGAGGTATCAGAGTTTCCCACGATATTATGTAGAGTTGTATTTGTCTACCTACTACCTAACGCAGTAATAATTAGACGGTTGCGTTTATTCCGTCCGGCTACAGCGAATAGCCGCCGAGTTGTCGACAGTGTATTATGTTCAGTAAAGAAATTCCCCTCTGTTCTGATAAACCAAAATATCCTAATCGGTAATTGACCGTAATGAGCTGCATCCATACGATAGTGCCTGTATCGTGTAATATGCCTATATGGCGATAGCCCGCGTCGTGTTGTTATCGTTATAATAATTAGTCTAGATAAGGCTAATGGCCTACACGCGATGTACGTAATTTAATTTAGAACTCACCTTTTACGGCGGCTGTGTGATCCTTATGGTAGTCACCAAAACTGCCCTTATGGGGCGCTGTTTTGAGCAGACCGACTCAAAATCGACACCGGTCTGCGCGCGCACTTCTTATACACATTTAGGCAGAAAAACACAAAAAACGGTCTGTTTCTACCCTGATAGGTAGTCTAAATACCAGAGCGGCGTTTATCACATCCGCACACCTATACTACACGTATCTACTACTACTACTACTACTACTACTACTACTACTACTACTACTACTAAGAACGTTTCCAATTATATTATTACGTTGTACATTTTAAATGCGAATACGTGTTGATTTCAGTTACATAAATTCACGGTACGTCAGTCCACCAGAAGCAGTTTGGAGGTTGTTTTCGTTTGAAATGCATAAGAGGAGTCATACGATCGTTAGACTTCCAGTGCACTTGGAAGATTATCACAACGTGTACTTTGCTCCTAATCAGGTACTGGAGAGGGCGCAAAACGCCGCTCTAGCTCGAACAAAACTCACGGCCTTCTTCGCGCTCAACGCGACTGACGTCGAGGCCAGACAGTACCTATACCAAGAGATACCGGTACACTACACTTGGAAGGCAACGCGAAGGACATAAATACGACGACAAAATCAGATGACGTACGAAACACTGGCTCGAATGTACGTCGTCAACCCGCTTGATCGAGAACGTTTCCATTTGCGACTACTACTTCTGCACAAGAGAGGCATGCAGTCATACCGTGACGTGAGGACAGTAGATGGAGTAGTGCATCCAACTTACGCCGCTGCAGCAGTCGCGATGGGACTGTTGGAAGACGACAGGGCTTTGCTGGCATGCATGGCAGAATCGGCAACGTTGGACGCTCCATCTCAGCTTCGATACCTATTCGTGACGATGTTATTGTTTTGCGAGACCGCAGATCCGCTGACGTTGTACCAAGCCAACGAAGCGCACATGATGGAGGACTTCTATCAGCGGATGCGAGACGTAGAGCGCGCGAGGGCGGCGTGTCTGGACGCCATCGATCGGTCACTCCAGGGTCACGGGAAATCACTCGATGACTACGGTTTACCTCTGCCGAACGTCGAACTGCTGGAAGAGGATCCGGACAGTGGCATGTTCGGTCAAATAGACGCGGCGGTACGCTGGGTTCAACAAGTAGGAAACTTGAACGACGAACAACGGACAGTGTTCGACCGTGTTATGGCGGCTGTAGACGACGATAGAAACGTCTCAAAACTTTTCTACGTCGACGGACCTGGGGGAACTGGAAAAACTACGCTGTACGGATGCCTCATATGGTCGCTTCGCAGCCAAGGGCGGTCCGTGTTGTCCGTAGCGTTCACCGGAATCGCAGCGTCGCTCATGGACGGCGGTACGACTGTGCACTCGATGTTCGGATTGCCGTTCGGCACGCTCACCGACGATTCGACGTCAACCATCACCATGCAGTCGCCACGCGCTCAGAGGATACGTGACGCGGCGCTCATCGTCTGGGACGAAGCGCCTATGTCTCCGGGACTACAACTCACCGTGGTAAATCGGTTGGTCAAGGACGTGATGGGATCGGAGTTACCGTTTGGCGGTAAACCAGTCCTGTTCGCCGGCGACTTTAGACAAATATTACCGGTCGTCCGCAGAGGAACGAGGAGCGACATCGTCAGATCGTCGATTAAGTACAACGCTCTGTGGCGCGAATTGGAACAGTTCAGTCTGACGCGAAACATGCGCGCTGACAACGACGTGAACTTTGCGAATTGGTTGCTTCAGCTAGGGAGCGGTCAGTTGCCAACGGTCGACGGTGTTCCGGACACCGTCGAAATACCTCAACATATGGTATGTGACGTTGCAGATTTGATTGATTTTGTTTTTCCGCAGCAAATGTCTTTGGTCAACATCGACGAGTTTGCTCGGAAAATAATTTTATGTCCCAGGAACGATGAATGCAGGCAAGTCAATCGCACGGTGCTACAACGCATCGACGGTGCACACAGAAGCTACACCGCCATCGACACTGTGGTGGTAGACGATCCCGATGAAGCAGCCAATTATCCGACAGAGTTCCTCAATACTCTAGAACCAGACGGATTGCCTCCGTACAACTTGACCCTGAAAGTAGGTTCAATTGTCATGTTGTTGAGGAATCTAGATTCAAAGAGGCGACTTTGCAACGGCACAAGGTTGGTCGTCACTGAACTGAGACGTTACAACTTTAAGGCGAGAATGTTGTCTGGTAATGCACAGGAAGACATTGTCATACCTGCGATGCCTCTCACATCCAGTGGAGAAGATGAACTGCCCATCATAATGCGACGAGTACAGTTTCCCGTACGGCTGTCTTTTGCGATGACCATTAACAAATCACAAGGTCAAACTTTTGATAGAGTGGGATTGCTTCTGCCTTCACCGGTTTTCACGCACGGACAACTGTACGTGGCGTTTTCGCGTGTGAGGGACTCGCAATCAATTAGAATTGGTATGTACGGTGACGATCGTGGTAGATTTGTCACTAAAAATATTGTCTACAGAGAAGTGTTCTAAGCAACACGAATTGATGCTTATTTAAATATATATTGATTGGTTATGGTAAAAATGTATGTGTATATACATAAGAAAATTTTTCTGTTATTATAATTATAATATCTAATCAATCAAAAGTATTCTAAAAAATCATTATTATTAGAAGAATAATAGGAGATATATTATTTCTTCTGGAACAGCAATATATTTATTTATGAAATGATATTGTTTCGACAGTGTGGTTTACCATGTCAGATCTATGTGATCCATGTCAGATCTTTGTGATCCATGTCAGATCTTTGTGATC
>NW_020270765.1:0-6576 GCF_002803265.2 Melanaphis sacchari
CTTCCAGTATGCTTCGTTCAGTTGCATTATTGCTACATGGTCAAATTTTACTGTGTAATTTATGATATCTTGTAGTGTATAACAAATAACATATTTAATGTACGTTGTGGATTGCACATACAGTCACTTTTGGAATGCCAGAGACACTTAATACAGTGAGTTTTAAAGTTCTTAAACCATTAAACAAAACTAAAAATTGTTGTAACTATTGTATAATATGTATCATTCGAATTAAGTGTAATTAATTGATTTTTTAATTGCATTTAAAATTTTCAGAGTATTTTATCATTACACTCTAGTATTCGTATTAAATCAATCATAAATTTAAATTCTCAATTAATAAACTAGAGTAAATAATGTAGTACTATATAATACATATAACTATAATTAATTAATTAATTTATAAAAATATCGATATGCCCTTAAATATAAATAGGTAAATAAATGACAAATATCGGAAGTGTATAGTAATGACGTTGTGGAATAAACATAGTATAATAATATTACAATAATAATTCATTATTGACGTCAAAAACTTAAATATAAAATTAAAAACAGAAATGATTTAAAACAAAACAGGATTTCATTGTATATATTATTATATTAAACTCAATTATGGTTTGTCACATTCGTTTCTCTTTTCGTTGGTCAATTTTAAAAACGATCATGGTTTTGAGTTTGATAGCATAGGTAGTCATACCTGAGTTATTTGAGTATTCACGTCAATACGTTATAGAGTAAAGACGTCAGTCATAATTATTGAAGACGCGTGAGGCCGAGGTTAACTAGCTCATCGTGTGATCTGAGGATAAAATATTTAAATACGTGGAACTAAATAAAAAGTATAATAGATTGGATCTAAAGATCCATAATTATTATTTTACAGAGTTCTTTATTTAACTTATAAATTTATAACCCATTAAATAATTCATGTGAATCAACCATTACTAGGCATCAAATGGAAATTTAAACAAACCAGATGTTATAAATAATCAGTAATACATTTTGTCAGTAAATAGTCCTCGGAAAAAGTAAAATAAGTTCATGAAACTTAAACTAATGAAACTTAAATAATTATTGATAACTATGATCTTAATAAAAGAATTGCAATAATCTTATATTGTTATTATCATTATATCGTACTATTAATATTATTATGTAGTTTTTATTCCTATCTTTCGGTTGTACAAAAAGACTAAATAAGCTAAATTAACAGTGATGTTATGTACATTTGTGTTGTTTCATTTTACAATAATGAATCTATAACCTAAATTTTACTTAAAATTTTTTAATCACCAGTTTTCAATTATTTAGAAATAGGTACAATATTTAAAAACTAATTGTTATTTGTTACCGTTTTTATATTCCTCATCAGTATAAGTAAAACAATGGCTTATATTAATTGTAAAAGTTAATATAATTAAAACTTTATATGAAATCATAGTTTTTTTTTTTTTTTTTTGATAATTACAAAGATTTAACAACTTAGATAATTACAACTTTTTTTTACAAAGAACAAATTTAAAATGATCGCATTCAACTTAGGTACTATGACACCGTATACACTAAAAGAGTGCCTATTTATTTTGGTTTATATACCTACAATAAAACAGATAAATAAATATTTTATGTATTTATTTCAAAGACATCTGTTTTAACAATCAAAATGAAAAAATATAATGTGAGGTTACACAAATGGTTAAATGGTACACGTATGTAAAAGTAAAATTTAAAATATGAAATACAGGTATTTGAAAAAAGTAACTCAAAAATTGAAAAAAGCAATAGTTATAATTATCTTTATGTAAATATATGTACATATATATGTATATATGTACCTATAAGTGCCATTGTGGGGGGGGTTTGAACCCCCTAACAACATTTCCCCTGAGCACACCATTGTTCAGCATACATGTCACTATCAACACAAGAGCTAAACATTATTTGGACTATACTGTCAAAGGCGCATGTATTTGATACGCAATATAATTGTTTATCAACTTCAATATATTTTAAATCTGAAATATTTCCATATTTTAAAAGTCCAATTACTTTATTTTTGGTACGGCTGGTATCGTTAAAATATAAAATAGTAGAATCCTTATCCAGGTAGGTTCATTTTTTTTTTCTTGCCGACAATATTGGCTAAATTTAATTTTTGTATTGCATGGCTTCGTTTTGAACTTCAAATTTAAATATTGGTTGATGTTCATTTTTGTCATTCAAGATATTATTTATTATTAGTTTCTTTATCATTTGATGCCCTTTTCTTACTTGTTTTTTTATTGTATTTAGTTTTATCTGCTAAAATATTCATTGAGCTTAGTGTATAATTTATATATATTTTTAAGAATTCGTTAAGTCTAAGTGGTAATGGCTTGTGTTAACAATGTTGGCACTTGTACAATCACCTAAGCCTCAGACCTCAATATTTTTTTTACAAACCAACTTAACCTTCAAGTCTTTGAACAGCTCCCGTGGATTATCTCAAATCCTCACATCTATTTCAACCTAACTGCATACAAAAAAAAAAGAAATCGATTCCAACATTTACAAACCTAACTTCTTCGATCTAAAAAACAGCCTTCTACCACATCATGAAATATATGTTGATACATCCAAAAACACAGAAAGAACTACAATCGCAATAATCCAGCCAAACTCCCAATTACCATTTCAGATCCCATCATAAAACTCAATTTATACAGCAGAATATCTATCTCTTTTAAAAGCCACAGAATTGGCCACCTCCTCAGATATCCAATCTACAACCATATACACAGACTCTCTCAGCGCTCTCACAAACTTAGCAAATCCACAAAAAAAACAACCCTATATGAACATTTTATTTATATCCAAAAAAAAAAATAGATTCCTATGGGTACCTGGACACAACAATATACCTAATATCGAAATTGCAGACGAAATACCCAAAAGGGCAACCAAAGAACAAACTGATTTCTGGAATATAACAACACATTTGGATATAAAACACTTAATAAACACTAACCTTGATCAAACATGCCATCAAGAATGGAGATCTGTAAGAAACAACAAACTAAGAGAAATAAAATCATCCACCCTCTCTTGGTTGCCCGACACATCACTCCCACGCAGACATCAAATCGTACTCAACAGATTACGAATTGGCCACATATTGTACACTTATTAACATCTAAAGAGCAATAAGGAACAACATATATGCACCTCATGCAACTCCGCGACTACTGTTAAGCACCTATTCTAACTGATTGTCTCCTCACAAATGATGTCAGAGACAAACTTATGCCCCCCAACAATCTTTATGAAATTCAAAGATACATAAAATAAGATAATAATAATAATCTTATATAATATATATATATATATATTATATATTTATATTTTTGTATAAACTATAAAATGAAAATAGTAAAAGTTGTTACAAAATATTCGGAAAGTAAACTCGATTAATAAATTATAGTCATGTCATTTATGTAAGTATGACGAGAAAAAGCTATATTTTACCAAGACATTTCAATCGTGTGGAACCATGTAATGTAAATCAAAATTTGATAAAATTTACAATAAATATTAAATTTTACTGATCATATCTAAGAGTTTAAGAATTTAGTTTAGCTTCAATACCTGTATTTCATATTTTAAATTTTACTTTTACATACGTGTACCATTTAACCATTTGTGTAACCTCACATTATATTTTTTCATTTTGATTGTTAAAACAGATGTCTTTGAAATAAATACATAAAATATTTATTTATCTGTTTTATTGTAAAATAAATAGGCACTCTTTTAGTGTATATGGTGTCATATCTAGCGAAACCACAGCTTGGTTTCGCTAGTCCCCAGCAGTGGTTCTCGGGCCTGGTACTGCCAGGGCGGAACGTCCGCTAACGACACTGGTCGACAGCGTGGCGTGCGGGGTTGGGCTCCGTACGCGTCCGCTATAGACCGGATCGTTTGCCCGATCCGGGGGGCGACGGAAGCGTCGTTCCACGGGCGTGAAGGCCTAGGTTTGCCCGTGGCGCGGGGTCGCTCACCGGGAGGACGGCTTGCCGTTCCCCGGGGAGAGGCTTCTGCGCAGGTATCGCTCCCCTCTGAATCGCGGGCAACGCTCCGGGGGTGCTGGACCCGAGGCGCACGATCACGTGGACTCATCGAGGACTCGCGCTCGCCCGCACCGGGAAAGGCACACTTGAGGAAGGACTCGTGGTGGTTGTGGGAGTACCGCCTTAGTAGAAGGGGTTTGACTCGGGCAATAATCCGTCGGGCCCTTGACGCGGCGGTCACTCATTATGGCGCCCGAGATGAGGCGGCGCCCCGGACGGAACCCCGGAGTCATCTGGGGCTACTGCCCGGAAGAGACAACCTCGCGGTTACACAAAGGGGCTGAGTGTCTCCGGGGCAACCCGGAAGAACTGGTCGACCCCGCAACACACGGAAAGATGTATATTATGTGATAAAAAAATACGTAGTTTAATTTTGAATTGTTCTGTTTGATAATTTTTACTTTTCATTTTTGTTATCCTTTGTTCCTGTTATAACTTTTAACTCATAGTCAATATAGCTACTATGAGTCGAGTTTCTTCTGAACTAATCTAAAGAGGTCTTGGGTCCAAGGTTATTAGAATTTGGTATTTAGATTAATTAAAAGTAGTGTTGTTGCCAACATAGGCATTTTGAATTATAGTCGGTTGGCGGGGTTTTCGTTCCGTCAATTTCGTGTTGAGATACGGTTCGTGTCGTGCGACACCGCGGTGCGGTTGACAACAGCTGTTGTGTGATAAGTTATCACTGATAACCGTCCGGTGCGTGAGTGCGACCGTTATCCCATGTTCGTTTAAAATGTTTCCGTTGTTTCGTATCGTGCGTGTGTGGTCGAAATAAATTCAGTTATGTTTCATGTTTTTTCTAAAGCCATTGACCTAAGTGTCACCGACAGTTCCATAAGTTCGCTTGTTTTTCATTTGTGTAGGACGTAGGTGGTACTGAGCTTTCGTTTCGTACTTCATGTTGTCGTCGAGTTCGGTTTGTTAAAAACCATGTGTCGGACCGGCTCGTTTCTTCTGTTCTTTTTTCTTTTTCGCGTGTTGTTGCGGTGTGGAGCTCCATGTGTATTGTCTGTCATCCATTGTCAACAATAGAAAACCACAGCTCTATGTCCACGCTCCTCCCCACTTTGGAATTTCCAAAAAAAATTAACACCATTCGTTTGTGCTTCGTTTGTGTTCAATCCCTTCCCGAGATATATAACTTTCAATGTTAAGGTCTGAATTATGCTCCCAACTACTCCCCTTTGTAATAAAAATTATTTTGTATTGCGAATCTAATGATAACTGTTCACACAATCATTATTACCCCTATAGTCTATAGTCGTAATACATTTGATTTCCAGAAAAACTCTAATTCTCAATGATTAAAAAAAAGTTTTATTTTTTTAGGTTAGCGTGATTTTTAAAAATAAAAAAAATGTTTGACTTATTTGAGACTTGGCAAATGGACTTCTACTTCAACACTAAAGACATAATTGTGATCCAGGTGGTAATTTAAATCCACTCTATGTGTTTTGGAAACCCAAACCCATGTTAGTGAGCAAATAGTTTTTTTTTTTATGTAAGTGCGTTATTTTCATACGTTAAGCAATTATTTATGACTCGATCAATGGAACTTAATTGTAACCAATCTATTTATATATATGTTTTATTAATAATAACATAATATTTTTTTTAATTAACAACAACTACGATTTTTATGGTCGAACGAGGAGGTAAGGTTTTTCGTACCCTAGCTAAAATGTTAGCACCCAAATGTTCGTATCCACAAAGCTTTTTAAAGCTATTTTCATACTAGTAGAATATTAGAAAAAAAGATAGTTTTATCAGGTAAAGATATTAACTGAATACATCATCTTATTATTATCTGAGTGAAACATATATAAATAGATTATTAAAGATAAAGACAAATTTAACCTAAAATATTGTAATAATTCAATATGTTTACATCAATATCATAGATATATCAGTAAATAACAATATATAATTTAAATATAATACATATATTATATAATTCATATAATACATTTATTAATAACAAATTTTTAATGATATTGTTAATTTAAAATTTATCGAACACACACAAATATAGCTTAACAAAAAATAATATAATCTTATAAAAAGTATATATCTACATTAATAACTAATTTATTAAATACATAAATTTATCAGACGAAGTACACATAATTATAAAATGACAATGTTGTTAGGTATACGTATACAAATAATTCAAGTTTTTGAATTTAATTTAAAATAAAATCAAACTTATTTTTACAAAGTGTAATTATAAATTTACAATTAATTTTAGTTGATGGTCATACATGTCGAATACAATTTAATAGGTCATCACGTTTTTGGTTGCATCCAAAAACCGCACACTTTTGATTTTGACCCTAAAAAGGTCGATTGCCAAAAACCGCACAGCTTATCGGTCATTATGTACAAATAATTGCCGTACATTTATAGTGGTTTAACCTAACCGCACACTATTTTTAGTTATAATAGTGAAAAGATAAGATTATAA
>NW_020270766.1:0-11503 GCF_002803265.2 Melanaphis sacchari
CCGTCGTTCGCGCAGTCGACGTACGGGCACGCGTGTGTACCGCGACGACACCCCGGTAGCGCGTACGGTTTGCTCTTATCGACAGATTGCCGTTTCTGCCGGTGCCTTCGTATCAAGCCCAGCCGGCTGAATACGTGCACGTGCTCTTGCCCGAAGCGTGGTCTGGCCCCCAGTTCGGGCTCGGTCTAGGCAAGAATTTGTTCAGGAGGAGGGCACCCACTCACACACGAGATGTCCTGTCCGTCCGTCTGCGAGGAGGTCGGGCATTCAGTCCGTCCCACGAGGTATCCCGTCCCTCGCTCCCGGCTAGGTGGGTCTTAGTACAGAGGGCGTTCGACGATCCTGTGGGGGCGCCGTCTAAGAACCCTTTGGTCCGGCTATCGGGTCCCGCTTCGCCTGCCACTATCCGGTACTTCGCAGGCTTTCGCCCCGCCGCCATCGATGACAGCGACGGTCGTTCTGGCTAGGCCCACTCGGACGATTTGTGCCCGCGTGGATAGGGGAGACTATCACCATGTCTCTGGCAGTGCGTCGTGCCCTGCACGTACGCCCTCCGGCCACACGCCCATCCGCTATGGTTTTAAAATTAGGGGTCCGGGTCGTGCCCGCGGGGTCGTCCTATGTTTTACGTTCTAGGACTTCCCGGGAGAAGTTTTTGAACGCAAGGAACATGGCCTCCGTGGAGGTCATGGTATCGCAGTCGCACGGCCAGTCCACACCTTCGCTTGCGCTGCGGCTGCGAGCTTGTTTCTTTCCTGGCTATATGCTGGGCAATCGAATAGCACATGATTCGCGGTTTCCTCTGGAAGACCGCATCGGCAACGTGCCTCACCTCGGAGGTTGAAACGACAGAGCGACGAATTGAAATTCCCGTGTCCGGACACGAACTGCGAGATGTAGTGGTCCGGAACGAACCACGGCCTCTCGAGTCTTCGCCGGTCGTCCGGGAACCAAATCACCATTCGCCTACCTTTGTCACTAGCACCCATCTCTTCTGCCAAAGGCGTATGGTAGTGTCGTAATACTGTTTCGCCTTTCCAGCAACGTCTGACGCCGACTTGTTTCCTCTCCTCACGGCGGTCTTATCTGTTCGTTATAGCCAGCCGCACTAGTTCCAAGTCGAGGGGAGGTACTCCGGCAATGACCTGGAGCACCATCGTCGACGTGGTCTTATACGCGCCCGTCATTGCCAGTAATAGGCGTCTTTGGGCGGTGTTTGCCCATGTTCGATGCCGGTACTGGGCCATGCAGCGCTCGGCCCATACCGAGGCTGCATACCCAATACGCGGCAGGAACACCGATTTGTACAGGATCCTTGTCGTCCTTTCTTTAAGGTCCCAGCTAGCTTTAGCCACAGATATTAGTCGATTGAATAGCGCTACCGAGGACGCTGCCTTTTCCGCCAGATGGGAGCTAAACTTCCTTTGCGGGTCAAATGTGACCCCGAGGTATTCCGTCTCCGGGGTCATTTTTACCTTAGTCCCACCAAGTCGCAATTCAAGGGGCTTACTTAGTTAGCCCTTGATCCACAAGGTTTGCGACTTGGCCGCCGAGAAGGTGAGTTTCCTGTTAGTGGCCCACCTCGACGCTATTTCTAGCAGTGCGTTCGCGCGTTCCGTGAGCTCCGGACGGTGTTTCCCGGAGATGAGTAGCGCGAGATCGTCTGCGTATGCGACTATCTCTGTCCAGGGGGGAAGATCGGCGGACAAGAGCGGGTTGACCGCGTACCTCCAGAAGTCGGGACCGAACTCCGAGCCCTGCGGGCAACCCTTTGTTAGGGTCGTCGAGAGTGTCATGTCTCTGTAACGTCCCCTCTTCACATAGGTGTCTTTGCGACGCTCTCGCGTCTTGCCTATAAAGTTATGTTTTGATTAACGAGGTCTCGGGGACTCGACCTCGGTGTGTAATATTAATATACTAGATCAGGGTTACCTTATTTAAGTAAAGCACAATTGTATAAAATGTAACGTATATTTAACAGATAATTTAAGATTTATATAATAGAATGAAGGTTACCGATCCGGGTAGATTGACAAGCCGTGAGTGTGGATGGTGGATGGCTGCACGGATCGTTGAGGAGTCTTCTGGTCGTCTGTCTGCTCCTGGTGTCGCACACACACTCCTCGCACACACTCTCTTACACTACACGTATTCGTCCTTGTTATATACTTTTAACTGCTGCCTAAAAGCCTTAGGTCAGCAGTCGGCCCCGCTTGCCATTCCTCACACTCAGCATTTTAATAACGTGTGCCCTACTTAAGGAATAATGTACGATGTCGATAGACGACAATCGTTACATCTCCAATTGCCAAGTGGGCCTTTCGGCCGTCTAGGTAGCTCTTTGTCAGGGTGATCAACCCAGAGCCGCATTTAACCTTTTCAAGATCTTTTATTAATTGCACCTACCAGAGGCAGTCAAACGCCCCCGATATATCCAGGAATACGCATACGACGTATTTCTCCCGCCTAGGTTAGGTCTGAACAGCCGAAGGCATGTGTCATTGCATCTACAGTCGATAGGTTCTTGGTAAAACCAAATTGTCTGGCCGACATATGGATGTCCGTATCTTTACGGATTCTCGCCACGATAAGGTGTTCCAGTGCCTTAGCCTTTAAGCTTCTTCTTCTTGTCGTGTCCGATAATAAAAAATGCCAATAACAATTATATAAAATAATTACATCGAATAAAATAAAAAAAAAAGGAAATATACAATAAATTAATTTGGTACGTCTAATAAATCACATTTTTTGGTAACGTTCTATATGTTGTGTTGCGACCAGTAAGCGGCCACCTCTATTGCAATTGTGTTTGTCAGAATCAGATCTTCCCTGGTGCATTGTGCTGGAATCATGGTACATGATTGAAGGTGTTCATCGGTCTGTCGTTCTCCACAGTCGCATGAGTCATCTTCTCCATTAGACTTCCATTTTACCATGTTAGCTTTCGTTCTCGCCGCCCCGGCTTTCAATCTATTAAGAGTTTTCCATAATGGCCATGGAAGGTGTCCACCCATTGGGAGTTGTTGTGTAATCTGAGTCAGTTCTTCCGGTTGTAGCTCATCTTGCCACCTTTGTAATCTAGCTTTTTGGGAGGTTCGTACAGTTCTTTTGCCGTTTGCATAAAACTTTTCCGGGATTTAAGTCTTGTGTTCGCGATTTCATGTCCGAACATAGGTTGTCTTTCGTCCTTTATCTGTTTGGTTTTTTCTATATCGGTGGTTACTCGTTTTCTAATTTCAGGTGAAGCTATGCCTGCTAGAAGGTATAGCTTGTGTGTAGGCGTTGGTCTAAGATATCCCGTTATGATTCTACAGGTATCGTTCAGAGCTACAGATACATTTTTGGTGTGTTTGGATTGGCTCCACACTGGACACGCATATTCTCCAGTTGAGAAGCATAAGGCTATTCCTGTTGTTCGCATGGTGTGAGGTCGTGCCCCCCATTGGCTTCCAGCAAGTTTTCTAAGTAGGTTGTTCCTTGCTTGCACTTTCATTTTAGTTTTCGAACAGTGCTCCTTAAATGTCAGTGTCCTGTCTAGGGTGACACCAAGATACACGGGGTAATCTGTGTTGTGCAGTGTTTTTCCCAGCCATTCTATATTAAGGTGTTTCTTGGCATCACGGTTTCGTAGGTGGAAGCAACATACCTGTGTTTTATTTGGGTTTGGTTTTAATTGGTTATTATCATAGTAGTTGGTCATTACTAGGGGCCGGAATTATATTCTTTTAAAATAGCCAAAATAAGATGCTAATATTCTCTAAAAAATTGAAAATATTCTTCCAATATTCTTTAAAAATCATAATAAAAAATGTCAAAAATATGCTTTTTTATGAATATATTCTCTTGAGATAAAAATATTAATTTATATCCAAAATAATACAAAATAAACTGATATAATTAAGTATATGATAATAAATAATATGAAAAAAATAAGTAAAATAATATATGTTAAAAAAAAATTGATTAAATTATATTAATAACAATAAGGTATTTTTAATTACGAAAATTTTTGAAAACAGTTGACAACTATATTTTGCTCCATGTGTTCTGGTGTCATATTTGTACGACGGTCTGTTAATATATTTTTATACGTGCTAAATGAACGTTCGACATCAACTGAAGTCACGGAAGCATTTTGTAAATCAGTAATCATAGCAGGTGAAAAATTGTCTATCAGTCGAACTTCATTATTTCCATTCAAAACTTTAGCTACGTTTTTCAAAATGGTGAGCCCTTTATTTTTTTGTTGAAGTTGATCAATTTTTATTTTTATTTTATTTCCATTTTCTCCGGGTATTTTTTGAAGTTGACCAATTGTATTTTCAATTAGATTTATAGAATCAACAAGAGACACATTAGACTTTTCCAAATTTTTGATAGATGTTACGAGAACAAGAAAATGGGCTTTAATAAATATTAGATCATTTTTTATAGTTTCTATGTCAAAAACTGTTTTACATTTAAGTACTGACTGACTGGGAGATTTTTGACTACTTAATTCTTCAATAACTTTTTTTAAACCTTGGAAATTATTGCAGTTAAAAATAGCAGCTTCCAACCACATTCCCCATCTGGTAAGTACTGGTTCAGGGGGTAACGGAATATCTGGTAATATTTCTTTATACACTTGTACATGGTATGGAGATTTTAGAAATACTTTTTTTATGTTATTAATTAATTAATTTATGTCTGGATACATTTCTCTAACCCTTTCTGCAACCCTATTAAACATGTGAGCTACACATGTAACATGAATTAAGTTGGGATAGAAAACTGTTAGTGACTGTCCCGTTTTCACCATGTACGGCGCAGCATCTGAGAGCATCAACAATACTTTTTCATCATTTCCGCCCAAGGGCCACAGTAATTTTAACCCATCATTCACAAATCGAGCCACAGTAGAATGATTAGTCTTTTCTAAAACCTTACATGTTAAGAGAAAAGAACGAGTAGGATGATTTGACTTTAATATCCCAACCAATAAATTCGCCACATAACGGCCATTTATATCCGTTGTCTCATGAACAGCAAACCAAATATTATTATCACTTATTTCATTTTTTATATTGGATAAAGTCTTATTATAACAATGTGATAGATAATTTTTTTCTTAACAGACTTTCATCGGGTATATGATTGCCAGTATATTTTTCTAAGAATGCCCGAAATTGTGGATTTTGCAATTTATACCATGGAATATTTGCGGCAACAAGACTCAAACATAAATCTTCATAAAATTCATTTACATTTTTTTTTAGAAGTCGATTCTGATAAAAACAATTGTTTTGAAGTGTTTAACTTACGCTTTTGAGCTTCTTGGTGTGAAAATGTATCTACATGTTGTGATAACTGAGACTTTTTAGTGCACGGTACATTTTTATTACACACTTGACAAAAAAGAGTTGTGCCATCAGTTGTAAAATTTATATTGTTTTTATTTAACACGTTCACTGCTGACTATAATTTGATATACCTGTCACTATGCTGACGAAAATTGGGATGTTTTTTTTAATGACGCCAATTGGCGTCATACGCACCCAGCTCAAATATTTTATTTATATGCGGCATGACGCCAATTGGCGTCATTACTAATTTTTATTAATTTAATACTAAATAATTACTCAAAATCATCAATGTAATGTTGTCATATAGTTTAATATAAATTGAAATAAACTTTCTTACACTTAATGAAAAATTAAAATTAAAATTAAAAACTTTTATAAAATATACATAAAAACATATTTCAAAATAATAGTAATAAAAGTATTACAACTGATTTGAATCGTGAAATTTTTTGAAGCATGGTTCTAGACATAGACTGGGCTGCTTTGGACAGCTGGAACAGAAGTATGAAGTGTCTTTTCGTATTTTAGCTAAATAACATAATTGACATCTTTTTCTATTAGCTCTACCATTTTTTCCAATTTCGTGTGTTTCAGGCAAATGTGTAATTTTTGATGGTAAAGAAGTTTTTGATTTTGGTTGTTTTGGCAATAGTTCACTTAAAATAGACATACGATAATCATACAATGAAAGTTTTGGGCCAATGTTGTTTTGATTATATAAATAAAATGAATTCATCAACATCATTTGAATAACATGTATGCCAATTTTTTTGTACCACCGTATAGTTTTTCGCGTAAAAGGATAATAACTATTCATTTGATCTTGGCGGTCAATCCCACTCATAAATCGATTATAGTTCCAAATAGGCTCAGGTTTCATCTGTTCTTTGCCATTTCGATTTTTAGATATAATCATATTATTTTTAAATTCCGTGGATATATAAGTAACATCTCTTTTATCTCTCCATTTTCCAATCATTACACCCTCAGCATACTTTGCAACGGTTTCACCTTTGTTTAGTTTTTTTCTTTGTATACATAAAGGAGTATTTTTTCTATTTGTTCTCAAAGTACCAGTACAAAACGTTTTTTTCTCTAGTAATTTTGTAGCTAAATCAAAACTATTATAAAAGTTATCCATGTACAGTGAGTGACCATTGTTAAACTTTTCAGACATTAAATGTAACACAACATTAGTAGCGTGGCCTTTTCCTCCTATTTCATCTAATGCTCCTGTATAGACGGCAAATTTCAAAATTAGTCCTTGAGGTTCTGTGAGCATATATAATTTAACTCCATATTTATGCCGCTTATTTTGAATATATTGCCGAAATTTAAGACGCCCCCTCCACAACACCATAGATTCATCAAGAGAAAGCTCTTTCTTTGGATAATATATATTATTCATTTTATTATTAAAATGATTAATTAAAGGTCTGATTTTATATAAACGATCCTGAGGTTGATCTTGGTTAGCGTCAATACTCGGAGCAAAATGAAAACATCTCATTAAAATCAAAAATCTATCACGACTCATATAGTCCGAAAAACAAGTGAAGTTGAAGAGGTGGTGTTTTTTCCAGTAGTCATTCAACCTGTTCACTCTTATAGTACCAGTATGAATTATTAAAGCAATAAAAGTTAACATTTCATTTTTATTTGTCGGTTTCCATTGTGATATACGTGAAGTCGGTGCGCTACCAACACGTAGAAACTCAGTTTCGGCATAGATGTTGGTTTGAGAAACCAAAAGATCTATAAAACTATCGTCAAAAAGCAAAAAAAAAAAATGTATAGGATTTTTTTCATTTTCTACTTCAATAAGCAATTCATTTTGCTTAGTAAATGTAAATTCAATCATTTTATTTACATCATCATCCCAAATAATTTCTGTCTCATTATCAGTAATACGAAGCTGAGTTTGTGTATTTATATTTTGTTCAATATCAGAAATTTCATCATCACTCTCAGAAAATTCAATATTTTCACCCATATACTCACTACCAGAATCAGTTAGGTCAAAATTTTCGTCACTATCTGATTCAAAAAGCATTTGTTCGATTCGTGTTTCGTACTCACGACTTGTACAGTTCCGTTTTGGTCGAGATGATCCTGGTTCATCCATATTTGTTATAAAAAAAACACTAAAAAAATTCAATGAAACCGTAAAAAAAGTTTAAATATTGATAAATTATCGAACCAACGCACTGTAATTTTTACATTTATAACAAAACATGAAATAACATTATGCTTGTCACAACTCACAAGTGAAAATGATATCAAAAATAATAAACACAATTGACGAAAAAGGTAACAGATAAAACTGGATAAACCAAAATCTAAAATTAGAATTATCAAGGTACGACTAGCACAAAACGATTAAACAATACTTGAAGATAACGCTGACGAAAACTTATTTGTTTATCCGTAACGCTGATAAAATTATAAAGAAAAGAAAAATCTGGCGTCATTAGCAGTGAACGTGTTAACGGCTACGACCGTTCTAATGAGTCTGCCTCAGCCACTACGTTATCTACAGATATCACTATGCCATTAACAACCCAAAATCCAGCTATCGATAATAATAACATTAACACTCGACTCCGATATTTTTCGCTGAACTATAATGGTCCGATAGTATTACTCGCTGAATGCACCGATCAAGACAAAAATTTAGGGAATTTGCACCCGTTTAAAATAGCAAAATTCTTTTCTACCAACTTCACTGGTATTGCCAATATTAAACCAATTGGCTCAAAAAAAGTTAAAATTACTTCAATTCGATCACCAACGGCAATATTTGCCTAAGTTCTAAAATCCCGAGTGATAACGGTTTCCAGGTAAACATACCTGTCTCACTTATTTTTTCGTATGGTGTTATCAAGATCGATAACAACATCTCTGAAGCGGAATTTTTTGAGGGTCTCCTCTCTCCTGTTCCAATAGAAAATTTTAAGCGTATCTCTATAAAAAGAGATGGTAATACAATTCACACTCGCACTGTCGAATTGAAATTTGTTGCAACCAAAATTCCACCTGTCATCTCGCTTTTCAATATGCTTTTTGAAGTTAAGCCTAGTATTCGTTCTCCCGTTCAATGTAACTGTTGTCTATGGTTTGGACACACACAAAAATACTGTCGTAGGTCCCTCTGCCCAAGCCTCCGATCCGGTTTGTCTTTTTTGCAAGCTATCTCACCTGCCTACGGACCGAAGTTGCCAAGAATGGTCTACCCAAAAGAGTATCAAAAAAATCATGGCAACTGAAAATATTTCTTACAAGGATGCGATAGCGTTTAAGAAAAATAATTGTTATACTTCTGCTTTCAAATATTCTGACATTGTTAACAAACAGTCTCCAACTTCAAATTCTATAGAAATTAACCACCCTCTTAATAATGATCATTTCCCCAGTCTTAATGACAATCGCCATTTTTTCAATTCAAAAAAAAAATAAACATAAACATTGTCCTCCTCAATTTAAAGGAAATATTACTTTACCAGTTGTACAATCGTATTCTTCTCCTAATGGGAGTTATTTAAACAAATCAGCTATTAATCAATCTCTTGTACAAGAAAGTACCCATAATGATTTCTCTTGGGTATATACACTATCTCTCAAACTTTCCGAATCCCTCATTAACTCTCCTCCGTTATTTTCTCCGTTTTCGCCCTCCTCCCTTCAGAACTTAATTGAATCTTCTTTATCTTCCCTCCTAGCTATACCTATTCCTAATTCTCCTGTTCAATAATAACAATTATCTAGCTATCACACTTATCATCTCAATAACTTATACACAATTAAATCATTATGCAATCCTCTCACAAAAATAAAATAAACTCCCTCCAAAATGTCAATATTTTGCAATGGAATGTTAGGAGCCTTGCAGCTCGCCTTCCATCTCTGCAGTACTTACTCGCCAGCCAAAAATATTCCATAGCCATTCTTTCCGAGACATGGCTCCTCCCATCACGCTCCACCAAAATTCCACATTTCAGAACGTTTAGATGTGATCGGCCTGATGGTTATGGTGGCGTCGCCATAGCTATACATAATTCTTTTAAATCTAAATTTATTCCTATTGACATTATAACTAGAAATAGTCTCATAAGATTTAAAATAGATCTTATTGGTATCGAAATTTCGAAAACAGATTTCCCATTTCCACTTAAGGTATGGTCTTGCTATATCTCCAGTAGTTCTAATGTTCCTAATGATCTCTGGCTGACCATCTTTAAATTAGTCACTCCAAACTCTCTATTTTGTGGCGACTTCAACGCTTTTCATCCCGCCTGGGGTTCCACTCTAACTTCTCGTAGAGGTAACCAGATATATGACACTATAAACTCATTAGGCTTATACCTTTTAAACGACGGTAGTCCTACACACGTGGGGCACCTAAACTCCACTGATTCAGCCATCGATCTATCTTTTTGCTCTCCCGACCTTGCTTGGAAGTTATCATAGAATACTTTATGCGAGGCTCACGGTAGTGATCATTTCCCAATTACCATTAAAACAAACTTTTCTAATCTCACGTACCCAATTTCCAAACCTGACTCGATCCGTAATATTCCTATTCACTTCAATTTTAATAAAACTGATTGGGCGTCTTTCTCTCTCACATCAAAACTCACAATTTCATCTTACCAATGATCAAATCTCTAATATCCTAAAGCGCTCACAAACATCATTGATAATGCAGCTATAGCTACAATTCCCAGCATGAATCAAATAAAATCTTACCTACCCGCTCCTCCTGATGGAACGTACTTATTAACTCAGTGAAAATCGATCCTCACTTTTAAAACTTTTCTCGCACAGGTTCTATGTCCGACTTTCTCTATATAGCAATGCATGTCTCCCAACTCAAACTTTAAAATGAAAAATAGTTGAGCGTTTTGCTTCTACCTAACCATCAATACCTACAACACCTCTGTCACAGCTCGACGTTTCAAAACTCGTTATTTCTCATGCGTCCAGACAGACGATGAGTTCGAGGTTTTGCTCAAAATTGCTTGTTATGTCCCAAACTATTCCAGATTTTCCTTGTTATTCTCCTTTGTTCGTCCCGATCATGTTTCTAACAATTCCAATTTCAATATCAGAACTATAGCTATTTCTTCCGTAAGTCTATCGCGTTTGGTCTCGATAATATTTCTCCACTTTATGCTTAACACCTTCCCAAAACGCTTTAGATTCTCTCCTCTCTATAATGAACAACATACTTAATAATCAACAAATCCCGTCGTCGTGGAACTCCAATAAAATCATACCTATACCTAAACAAAACTAATACTTCCTTCCGACCAATAGCTATCTCTTCCTCTCTGTGCAAAATATTCGAACATATGCTCAAATCAAGGCTTGATTGGTGGCTTGAATCTAACTCTATTCTATCTACTAATATATTTGCATTCAGGAAAGGTCTGAACCACGGAATGTTTCGCAACGTTCATGGGTCATATTTATCACTCCTTTAACAATAAGCAATTTTTGTAGCTACATTCGTTGATATTCGCGGCGCCTTTGACTCGTCAATATCTCCACTCTATTTCTCATCTCTTTCTTTACATGCTCCTCTAATTTCTGTAAATATTGCTCTCTCTCTTTAATCATAGAAATCTCTTCTTCTCCTCTCCTTTGGCTCACATAATACTCGTTCTACTTTCACAGGTCTGCTGCAGGGTAGTTGTCTTAGTCCATTACTATTCAATATATATGAGCATTGTCGAAAAGAATCTTACGTCCCTCGGGCATCAATGTCTCATTATGCTGATGATATGGTCATTTTCACTTCTAATTCTCTTAGTGTTGCTGTCGACATCTAATTCAGCTTAAGAACCTAAAAACCATATTAGGTAGTATCTTTTAGAGTTGTCCGGAAAATATAATTCTGTTATTTTCACTGACGTAGATATATGATCTCTAACGTTTACTACGATTAAACCATCTTCCTTTGTTCCTATGTGCACATATTTGGGCTCATACTAGACACAAAACCATAGAACTACAATCTCTCGCTACTATTTCTCGTTGTATTTCCTTAAGTAGTGTGAATACGGTTGGTCTCACCTCACTGCATTAACAATTTACTGCACTCTCATATTCCCGTCCAAACTGACTATGGTTGTTTCTTTTGTCTCTGCTTCGTTCTC
>NW_020270767.1:0-14014 GCF_002803265.2 Melanaphis sacchari
ATCGGTATGCTGGTTCCGGTTTACGTATTATAATCCACCCATTCTGAATTTTGAAATTTTTCAAACAACATTTAGCAGTCAATTAGCAACAATTTGCAATGAGTCGTGAAATTTAAACTAAATATTTTGTGCTGTAAAAGGTCTTCGAATTGCACATGTCCCCAGCCCCACGCTTTAAAAATGCGAATTTCGACTTGTGATTCATGTCATCATTAGTAGCCAATTAGCAGCAATTTGCAATGTATAAATTTTCTTTTATTTTATCTGATTCATAAGCATCGAATATTTGTAATAGTAATTGTACTTTCTACCATATTGTATAATGTTTATATACATATGCATATTTGATAAAGTTTCAAATATTTTACTCAGTTTTGCTGGTTTCTGTTATTTTCAATTTTAATTTTAAAATTTTTGTCTGTATCCATCAGCTAATGCTTTTTCTTCAGCCAAACCTTGAGAATGTAATACCCTGGGAGTGCTGATATATTTTTAACAAGTGTTTTAATAATATTAAAATAAAAATTACTTATTTTTAAGCATTTGAAGTTCTTATTTTGTCGAAATTACATATTAAATAACCTAGAATAATGATTTTAGTTTTTGTAATTTGAAAATATTATTCATTGGTACTTAAATTGTTTAAGTATATTGTTGTATCTTGTATATAAATATGATAATATGCAAATATTAAACTCGACCTACCGGCTATCGTATTAATGCAAATCAGTATTAAATATAATATAAAATATTCAATTCCTAAGCCGACAAACCGTCTCCCTCAAGATCGTTTTCTTATACAATGATACGATTAAACTTATAAGTTATATCATTGAATTCAAATTGAAGTACTCGTAATACCATCCATTACAGCGACTCACTAGTCACTTGTTACTTACTGTACTAAGGGGGGGGGGGCAAAATTAATTTAAATAATAAATGAAAGTTTTTTTATAAATTTTATTTATATTACATGATTATGTTTTGTCATTATTATAATTAGGTATTATTATTTTTTTTTATATATTATCAGCAAGCAGCTAATAATTTATTGCTATATGAACACTCAAAAATACGATAAGATACAATAATCCAATTATTATTAAAGATAATTTTCTTTTATATAAAATATATATATTATGTTATATTAAAACCCATTATCGTCGTGCGTTGTCATATGACAACATAGGTAGACCTAATTTTAGAAGCTAATTTTTTATTGGAAATTTTACCGATTACTGTGGAAATAACATTATTCTAGGGTGGGTGGGTGGGAAATGCCCCGTCTTACCCCCCTGGGGACGCTCATGGGTCGGTAAAATACGATCGAGAACGTTATTTTTGGTAACACGATTGATAACGCTCGAGTTTTTTTTATTTTTTCCAATATTGCCAAATGTAATCAATCGATAAAATGAGCACAATAATCTGTTGATATTTATTGGACTTTTATCGGATTAGTTGAATATTAATAGTAATTTAGATATCAGATACGAGAGAATGATATAATAGTTAATTTTATAGCTCTTATCCAACAATATATATATATATATATAGTTATTAAAGTTCTGATTGAAAATCAATCAAAAACAATATTAAAAATAGTTACGATACAAAGTAAAAAAAAAAAAAAAAAATGCCAAAAAGTCAAAAGGATAAATTACTTAATATTCATAGTAAATATATGTGGTATGTGGGAAATAAGAGTTCTAATAATTTATTAAAATATTTAGTCTATTTAGAGTATGTTGGCTTACGCTATTTCGCTATAACTGATATACATATAGGTCATTAAGTTGTCATTACAAAATATTATATTTATTTCATTTTTATAAATATATATTTCATAATTTTATAAGTTTTACACATTTTAAATTTTTTATTCATATTATATATTACATATTATTAGGTGATTAAATGTATATGATTATAATAATTATTAATTTATGACTTTTTTAAAGAATATTTATTTTTTGTAAACGGAATTTTTCAAAAGCCAAATTAATGATATGGCAACGTTGCACGTAAATTTATTCTTAATCGTATTGTTTTTTGGGTTAGGGGTAAGTTTTTTGTTAATTTGAAGTGTTCTCAATCGTTCAATAGCCCCCCTCCCCACCATGGGTATATCTTATAACAGTTATAACTACTAACTACTAACTAGCTAAAATTTATACGTCCAATGACTATAACTTTTTATTTATTTTTTTTAAGAAATTAATACCTTATTGGATTGTTAATTTTTTTACTTTCCATTGTTTTTTATGATTAGTATTGTTAACAGTCGTCTACGTAAGTATATAACCAGTGGCGTAACTATAAATTTCTAGTCCATATACAATATTATTTTATGGTCCCTAAAAATTGTTATATGAATAAAATTAGACAATTACACGTATATATAAAATTTATAATTATATTATGTATTATAACATTTATAATTCATAAAATATATCATAATTAATCAAATTATATTTATACATGAAATAAATGACATAATAATATATATTTTTATACTCTTCGTAATATAAAAGTTTATGGTTTTATGTTTTATTGGAGTATATTATTTATTATAAAATAGTTTTAAATTATTAACAAAATATAAAATTTTAATATACTTTAAACAAAATATTAAAATTCTAGGGCCCCCTTTTGGACCTTATAGGCCCCGGGCCCCGGTGCAATGCACACCTATGCAACCATGTAGTTACGCCAGTGTTATGACGTGTGTATTGTAACGTATAATTTTTAACAATTTTTTAATTTCTGAATTAAAGTAAGTATTATTTAAATTGTCCGTTTATTATATGTTTTAACCATATTGTTATTTATTTAAGCCGTAATAATTTTGTTAGTATGTAATATGTATGTAAAAATTCATTGGTTACTTTAGTAATTGTGTTTTTAGTGATTTTAAAAATAAAATATTGCTAGGGATGGGATTAGATAAAAATATCAATAATAATCTATCTTTTATAAATAAATAATAATATTATGATGAAATTATGATCTTATCATAATTATCTGTGATTTTAATCAATGTACGGATTAACAATTATTAGTGATTGTGACTTGTGATATTTTTTAATTTTAATTTTTCATATTTAAACGTTTTGTTTCTCAATTACATTTCATTTGAAATTTATCTGTGTGGCGAGCATATTTTGTGTAATATGAAAGGACGAAAGCCAGTGATTTCTCCCGATGTGGTTGTCGAAGCAGTGCTTCATTTTAAAGACCGAGTCATCATTTCACAAAATGGTGAAAAAAGTAAGTGAATAGTACTATTTCAAATAATTTTATTTACTATACTCCTACATACCTCACAAGTGATTAATTTTCTTTTCCTGTTTGTTTTGTTTTAAATTAATTTTTAATCAAAATTGAAATTAGTGGTGCTTCTAGGGTTTTAGTATTTAAAGTTGAAATTTTGATAAAATACGCAAAAATGACGATATTTGCAAATTATTTTGAGTTAGAAATTCATAAAAAATTTTCTTTTTAAAACTAAGATTTTAAAATGTTATACAAGGTTTTTCATAAGTTTGTCTACCTTTATCAAAAAAAAAAATTGTCTACAATTTAATTTAATTTTTATGAACGTTTCAAGTTAACATTTTTTCTAGATCGGATATTCCCTCGATTTCTCATGTTACGATTTTCTTATTTTGATGTAATTCAAAAACTAATAACTGTAGATGCTTGATATTCATATCATATGTTTATTGCATCAATTTTTATACTTGATAAAATTTTCAAAATATTTTGACTCGTTTTAAGCTGTTAACGGACAATTTTAAATTTCTATTTTTCTATTTTTTTTTTTTACAAATATCAATAAAATTGTATTTGTTGGGCCAAAAAGAGTGAAAATTTAATACAAGGCTTATGATATACTGTCGTAATAGTAGTTGAAAAATTTTAATTTTAAATTCATAGACACATTTTTTTTTATAAGCATTTAAAGTTCAAATTTTGACGAAATTTATCAAGGATTAAAAATTTAAAACAAAGTTCCACATCAGTAGTTAATTTTGTTACAAAAAATTCAAAAAGATACATAAACACTTTTTTTCATAGTAGTTATTTTAAGTTCAATTTTTTAAGAAATTATATATTTAAAACTCTAGAATGACAATATTAGTTATTTTGTTATAATTGTATAATATTATTCGTAGACTCTTCGTGTCCTCTCAGAATTGTTTTTCGTATACAATGATATTATGTCATTGAATTCAAATTTAATACCCTCCATTATACAGTGACCCACTTGTAATCTTCTGTAAAGCAGAGCGACATCTACTTACCGCTATTTAAATATTTTTACTTTAAATACTAATAACTCTCTATAAAATTAATATATCGTGGACGTACAACTAGAGAATAAAGCTAATGTTTTTACCTTAAAGTTATATAACAGATTAATTCACTCTAATATCAAAACTAACAGCACTCTATTAAAACTAATGAACAAAAATTTGCTATGTTCTAAGAGGGAGACAACACTTGCGAGCGCGACGTTCTCTTTAGATTTCATTAAAGAAACGGTTACCGGTTTAAAAAATAATTGGGTCGTTATAAAGCCGATTATTGAATTATTGGGACTGGTTTTAAACCCCGTAGTTAAATTTATAAATTTCAATTTTAAGCTTTAACATTCAAGTGTTTATACTTTGCCCCTATCTATCAAAAACTGAATTATTTTTATATATAGTTTTAAAATAACTATAATTCTGCATATTATTTTAACTATATACTATAAAATCAATTACCTAATATTAATGTATCACATAACAATAAATACATTTATTTCCTACGATAAATTTAAGGAATTGCTGCTCCTTCAGACAATGTTTGGTCCGATATAAGTTCGTACTTAAAAGATGTAATGAGTAAAATTGCCATTTATACTCTAGTTTATAAAGGAAGACATGAAATAAAAGAAAAGCTTGGATTGATTGTAAAAAATACTATTGTAGACACACCTTCAACATCTCATTTTACTAATTATCAATCCGGTTTGTAACTATTTATTTATTGAAAATATTAAATTTGAATCCGTCCAAACATATTATTATGAAAACTTTAAATGATAGTATTAATATTTTATATTTGTTTGTTAGATACTTCTTTTAATAGTACAAGTGATGAAGAAAATTTGCCAAAAAAAAAATTAGTGTTTACATTTTTTTCTGAAGAATGGGATCAAATACAACCACAACACTGCGTTTATAAAATCAACGATAAAATCGGCCACTATCAAACTCAAAATCTTACATGGTTTTGCCTAAAAACTCATGGAGTCCTGTGCTTGCTGAACATTTTTGGACCCATACTCAGCTTCCATGTACTTTGTCATTTCGTAGAGCAAAAGTTAATCCTAGTGGAACTAATTACATTAATGTTGTTGGTCAATGTTCATCATGTAACTCAAAATTTTTTGGATCTGTAAGGGAGGCACCACTAGGAAATTCAAGGTAAAGATAATTATAATTATATTTTATGATGTCTTATAGTAGAGATCACAGTACCTATAAGGGGTAGGAGCCGGGCCGGATTAAGTTTTTTGCCGCTCATAGGCTGAAATAAATTTACCGCCTAATTTACATATCACATATGTATTGATATTTTACTTCTATAAGAAATATGTATAAAAGCAAATGGAAATCACTGCTTTATTATTACAAAATAATAAGCCTAGTACGAGTATCTTATAATTTAAGTATAATATTTGAGGCGTCATCGCTTATTGCGGAAATTTCCCCACATTATACATTATCAACTATAATAATTATTATGAAATTTACGACGATAATATTATAACACTTATTTTATTATCTAAAAAAATAAACTAAGTTAAAATCAAATTCGGCCGATACGGGTTTAATGCGATTTACTATTGATATGATAAAATAATATTAATAATCTAATAAATAATAATAGATATTATAAACTTAATTTCGGTTACGGTTTATTTAGAAACTAGCACCGGTGAAACTCGCTGTAAGTGAATACCCTAGGTCGGTGAAACTCGCTGTATGTGAATACCATAGGTCGGTAAAACTCGCTGTATGTGAATACCCTAGGTAGCTGAAAATCGTTTGAAGTGAATTTCCTAGGTCGGAGACTGGACTTATGAATACCGCAGTTAGAAAAGTCTAGTAGGCGAAACCAGTGATAACGACGTTTGAGACGTTGGTACCTCTGATTTGGTGGTTTTACACTTTGGCGGTGTCGTTTTAAACACTTAAATAATAATATTATAATATAATAAAAGTCCAATTCGAACGTTTAGTGGTGGGTTATTTCATTAAATTTACAGGTGTAATACACCTTGCCCTGTGCTTTTGTGCATGGAAAATTGGAAAATAAATAAATACATTCCGAAAAAGTAATTAAGTGTCTAGTTATCAGTCATCGTCCAGTGAATATCGATTCCTGACGTCGAAGGCGTTGTGCTGTTTAGTACGCAAAAAAGTTTAAGTCGAATCGAGCGCTCGATTTGTCATGCGATCACCACTGAAAATCCAGTTAAACGTGTTTGAACCTCCCAGGTAGGCGATCCGACTGCGTCGAATCGCGGACGATGTGAGCACAAAGTGGGAAATTTTAAACGTATTAATGAAAATACATGTCAAACGTTAGTGAGTCGTGGTAAATAGTGAGTCGAAGATCAAAAAACTATATATATTTAATCATTTTTTTGATAACAATTAATTAACACAAAATTTAAAAAATTAAAAAAAAAAAAAATGCAAAAAATCCGAATACTTGGTCAGTTATCGTACAGCCCGGATTTCGCCGGAACGTGTTTCGAACCTGTCTACCTAACGTCGGAGAACCTCGTCTCGTAGCTTGTTACGAAAACGGCAATTGAGTGTCTAGGTATCAGTCATCGCCCGGACGGTGAAAGTCGATACCTGAAAGGGCAATCCGATTTCAGCGGATTGGATGAATTTCCCGTGGCTCGCCCGATGCTTTTGAGTATGGAAAATAAATAAATACACTCCGAAAGGGTTATTAAGTGTCTAGTTATCAGTCATCGCCCAGCGAATATCGATACCTGACAGGGCAATCCGGCTGCGGCGGATTGTCATACCTCCTGACGTCGAAAGCGTTGTGCTGTTTAGTACGCATAAAAGTTTAAGTCGAATCGAGCGCTCGATTTTTCAAGCGATCACCATTGAAAATCCAGTTAAACGCGTTTGAACCTCACAGGTAGGCGATCCGACTGCGTCGGATCGCGGACGATGTGGGCGTAAAGGAGAAATGTTTAACGTATTATAGAAATGCATGTCAAACGTTAGCGAGTTGAAGATCAAAAAACTATACATAATTAATATTTTTTTGGATATTTTATAGATAGTTAGATATCGAAAACAAATATTATACGTTTTCTGTGATGACAAAATATTTAATGTGCTACTGTTTTTCCCCCGTATCTTTCAAATGTAAGTAACTGAAAGGCTAAACATATAAAATAGTGAATTCACCGTCAAAACTGAGTGAAACAACTGTATCGTCATCAATAGAACGTTCTCGGGCTATAATATAAATTGCATATCACATATTATGTACATTTGAATCGTGCAGACTGTTATAACTATAATCGGTTTATTCGAATACTATTGTGTGATTTGATGTCCGTGTAAAGTATATTGTAATATAATATATTTTGACATCATCAATCGAGCAATATAAAATTAAACGCGTGAGATCAAAAATCATTTTTAAAATTTGAAAAATATTTTATGAGTAGTAGCGTGAGATTGGATATCAAAACGAAAACGGCAATTAATAACGATGGAATTAAATGAAAAAAAAAAATGCAAAAAACCCGTTATACACAGATTATTATGGAGCCGCCCGAATATCGCCGGAACGGGGTTCGAACCTGCCTACCTAACGTCGGGGAACCTATCCTAACACCTATCGACTACAGTTAGAGTTGTGAACTACGACCGAATCTCGAGCACTTAAACCGTTTTAGAGATGCGACGAATACCATAGTACACGTCGTTTAAGCGATACGATTTTTACGATTCGAGTGTAGAAACCGTAAATCGCACGTTTATCGTCGTTTAGAGCGTTTCCGACGTATTCGTTACATTATTAATTCGTGTACGTCTTAACGACGTACCGAGTTTATTATCACATACACACATCTCGATATCGCCCCAAACGTACGCGATCAAAGGCATTACAACGACCGGAGAGCAACGATTTTGCGATGTTTTTGTATAATACACATAAGGATTTGGTCGTATCTGACGTACGTCATGGACGGTGCGCACGTTTCTTTTTTATACACATGATCGTATTTTATACCCTATCGAGACGATGAGGTCGCGGAGGCGTCCGAGGGCGGAGACGCCGAAAACAAAAAAACGCGTATTCGACAGGGATAAACGATTTATCGTATCATAAAAAAAAACAGTAGTACACGCGCGACGATACGATAACCGACCGGTGAACGCGTCGCGAACGGAATTCGGGGACGCGGGGCTCGCGAGAGACGCGTTCCGCGCGATTCGAAAACGCGCGGACGCGAAAAAGGCGAAACCGATTCGGGCGGAGAGAAAAACGGGCGACGTCCGTCTCCGCGACGGACGCGGCCGAGGACCGAATCCGAACGAAAACCGCGGGCGGACGGGACGAAAAAAACCCGCTCTCGGCCGTAGCGTCGAGAACGCGACGGAAAAAGGTCGCCAAAGACCGGAAAAGCGGAAAAAACCGTATAAGAAAAACAAACAAAAACGACGGCGGCGGGAGATAACGATAACGATAACGGGCGCGCGCGAGATATCAGATAAGAAAGACGATGAGAAAAAATCGAATTTTTCGATTGGCCAGTACACTAAACCAGAGCACTCTGGCGAAAAAACCCAGGAAGCTCGTTTTGGTTTTATATTATAAGAAGATACCTTATTTCACAATCATATCGAACTGTGTTCAAATTACATGTTTTTATATTTTATATTTAAAAATAATATCTCAATGTAGTTATTTACACAAAAAAGTTTTTACGAGTATATGGTTATCCGGTATCCTAAAATTAAATACATAAATATGTTCTTAAAAAAAAATATATATATATATATATATACATAACATACCTAATAATATGAATTATAATGTAACTATTAACAAAATAATAAAAAAAAAGCAATCAATGTGAGATTTTCATTTCCCATAACCCATTTTGATGAGTATAAACGTTAATAGTATAAATATTAAATGTATATAATATTAATTCAAATTAGGATCATTAATAGCTGAAAAGTTATATTTTCATTTAATATCTCTAATTTCAATTATTTAATAGAGTTTTAATGGACTGTTTGTACATTGGTAATTTCAATGAGGCACATACCAAAATCGATAAAAAACGAAGATTGATTGGTCCAGTGAGAGAAAATGCTTTAACGGCAATAATTGATAGCAATGTTACGTGCGAAGTTTACAGGGAATGTGAAGCACATCGCCTAATGAAAATAGGTAACTTATCATATTTGATACATTTATCTAGCTCTATGATTTATTATTTTGTGACTTTAACAAAAAATAACATTGTTATACTGGTTATAACGTTCATTATTCTATGTATTAAGTGTCTACACTCAATATTTCAAAAACGTATTTTTCTTAACGATTTTTTATCGTTTATCACTTTTTTCAAGACCAACCTAACCAACTATATATTTTTCATTTCCTATTCTAAATCAGAACAAGATTTGAAGTATTTTAATTTATAAAAATCAAATTTTTGAGGAGTAGCTTAAGAGTTATACTTACGTATAACTAGTTATAAGAAGTTAAAACTAGATGATGAGAACATGAGTATACCCCATAAAATGTTGATCCATTACAACACCACTCATCTAAATTTTAAATACTAATCATCAATTAACTACTCTTTTTAAATTCGATTTTTATACATCGAAATACTTTAAACAAAATTTTTCGTCTAAAAATAAAAATAAATGTATCTTGTCTTTCAAAACAACAGAAAACATAAAAAAATTATAACGATATAAATATATAGTTTAAAATAAATTATATTTTTCATTAACAAAAGTAAGTATACATGTCACATAAATATATATATATATTATGTATTCACTGTGTATACAGAGATTTTTTTTCTCATTTTAAAAATTTAAAAATATATTTTATTAAAATTGTTGTAGATTTTATCCTTATTAGATAATACTAGTAGGTTAACCCACCGTAAAAAGACTGAAGATGTTATTTATTCAAACTTCATTAATTAAATTATTATAGTCTATACTAAATTCAATTTATTTAGTATTGACAAATATATTAAATAAACTAAATATTGATATTTCACACAATATCTGTTTATGCATGAAACACTAAATGATTGAAAATCTTAAAACGTTATAATAGTTAACAAAAATGTATAAAATTGCATCAATACCAGTAGGAATAATATTTTTTTAAATAACAATTTGTGATTACCTACCTAATATTTAACTAGTAAATTTCAAGTTTTTAGTTTAATACATTTTTAAATTGGTATTTACATAGTATATTATGTATAAAAGAATCTACTTAGTATTTTTTGTTGTATTTTGGAAGTTGAAATAGTTCATGGATATATATTAAAACGTAGATACTTAAAAAAATTTGGTAAATTCCTATCTTTATATAAATTATTTTATTGACAAGCCATTAAGTTAAACAGTAAATCATCGTTACTTTGTTTATTATAGGGGACCCTGAACCTGCAATACTCCCTTCAGCAAATTCATTACGACTTTTAAAGTCTCGGAAATTAGCTTCTAATCGTAGAAATGAAGATACATTTATTTCATTGGCAATAATGAAAAAAGAATCTGAATATAAAAACATTTTACATGATATGGGATATGAACCTTTTTACATTCATTATCATGCTGCTGAACAAATTGCTATTTATAGGAGTTACTGTCAGACCACCAAATATCCTAAGATAGTTATTGATGCAACAGGTTCGGTGGTAAAAAGTTTTTCAAAATGTGGCATAGAAGGAAATAAAACGAAATCTCTTTTATTATATGAAGCTCTGGTATATGATGCTCAAAAACACCAAAATTTTACGGTAACCAATATGATAAGTGAAAGTCATTCAAATATTTCAATATCAAATTGGTTACAAAATTGGTTAAATTGTGATGTGCCAAAACCAAGAGAAGCAGTGTGTGACCATTCTATAGCCCTATTATCAGCTATAGTTAAAAGTTTCACACAGTACTCAACTCTACAAGACTATCTGAGAGCTTGTGCTGGATTACTTAAGGAGACTGTATTTGATTATCACGGGCTTCCTCGCTGTTTTGTTAGAATCGACGTCGCGCATTTCATCAAAATAGCTAGCAAATGGACACCGTTAAAATCAATCACGCGATTGGCTAGAGAAATGATACTTCGTGCGATTGGTTTGTTAATCAAGTGCAAAACTATGAATGAAATTCGTGTGTTGCTATTATCTTTATTTGTATTGCTGACAAATGAAACAAATGGAACAGATATTGAGAATGGTGAAGTAACTCCCTGCGAACAACACAAACGTTTTTTTAACTGAAGCTACATCAACTGGTTTTATTGAATTACAAAAAGAGTTTGATGAAATAGTATTATTAACCGAAACTGAAGACGATGCTCGTATATTAATAGAAAATGAATACGAGTGCCAGAATGAAGCTTTGGATTTATACGAGAATCCATTTTAAGCATGGGCTGATGCAATTTTGTTAGAAAGTAAAAAATTAATTAAAGATGGAACAGGTATTAATCCATTCTATTGTCCTGAATTGGTTTCTGTTCTTATAAAAACAACAAAAAATATACCTTTATGGTCTAACGTAATGATACAAATTTTTAATTACGGAGAAGACATTTCTAGCTCTGCTGCTGTAGAATCAAGTTTCAAGAAACTTAAAAATATTACGATGAAACACATAAATTTACCAACGAACGTCGAAATATTTTTGGAAAACTACATTCAAGCGCTCAAAGGATACTCACTGATACGTTATGCAGTTCAGGCAGGTTAGTGCCACTCCTAATAGACAAAATGTTCCATTGTTAGTTACATATTGCAGTCCCCGGGAGCGCTGTTGTCCTACCAGGTGGCGGGCGGCACTTCGATGAGTTCCCGCCATTATAGTGCGGTCCACGAAAAGTAGGCCGCGATCATCACGCGCCTACCGGCCGACTTACGGTAAGGGTTTCCAAACGTTTTCCCGCCTAATATATTTTCAAATCATCTAATGTAAGTACAATATAATTTTAAAAAAATATATCATATTAAAGTAAACATTAGACTATATTATTCCATATTTTTTTTTTACACTTTTTATAATAAAATAATAATAATAATAATAATACTCCCAAACGGAGAACCCCTGGTTTCACTAAAAACGGCCAGTAGGCGCGTGACAATCGCGGCCCACTTTTCGTGGACCGCACTTTAGTCATTTGTATTTTGTCGTTACTCATTACTCATTTGGCCATTTCGCATTTTCGCATTTGTGATTTGTCATCCTAACCTAACCTTTGTCATTTGAACGTATCCCGCTCGCTGCTCAGTTTACGCACGTTTTTACTAACTTTTGACGTAACTTTGATAAGGTTGTAGATGGGAAAATTTATAGAACATCAGTAAAAAAAAATTCACCCCATCATCAACTCTGGGCAGATAGTTTAAAAGTTCTCAGTACCATGAAATTTGTAGGAAAAAATGGAAAAAATGTGTCTGTTCCAACAATACGCAATTGGATGACTACAATAAGAGGATTGTGCTTCTAAATTCATTTTTTTAATCATTATTTAAAATAGTATAAATAAATGTATTATTTCAGCGTTTCAAACATTGTACAAAGTGTTGGGTTCAAAAGGGATCAAATCGTTACTGCCACGTAACCTTAACCAAGATTCGCTTGAATGTTTTTTTTGGAGCAATTAGGAACGTTGGATCAGCAAATCCTAATTGCAATGCTTTCACTTCCGCCTACAAGACCTTGGTTCTTAATAATTTAGTATCTTCACATTCACCAGGGTCAAATTGTGAGGAAGATTTTGCAGAAGGAAGCTTGGCTTCTTTCAAAAATTTATTCATGTTTTCAAAAACGCCTAGTCCACCCAGTGATAAAATCATAGCTGCTGATCTTCCACTAACAATTCACCAACTACCAAATCATGCATCTTATCTTCGGGGACAGACTCATTCTTACATCGCTGGTTTTATTATAAAAAAGTTGAATAAAGAGTTCTTTAAAAATTGTAAGCAGTGTCTTAGTCAAATATGTACCAATAAACCTTCAGAAGACCACCAACTCATTGCTGCTCGAGAATATCAAGTACATCACAAATCTCTAAAATATCCATCAATTACATTTAAAAGAATGATTGAACATATATTAAATTATATTGGAGAAAATATATCTAAAATATGTCATCATGAAAATATTTATTTAAAGTTTACAAACCAACTTTCTTCTCTTTATAACTTTAATGATATACTACACTGCCAAGATCATGAACAATTTTTTCAAACAAAAATGATTGGGATGGTTGTTAAGATGATGATCAACCACTACTGCACGGAAATCAACCGAATCCTTCATGGTAAAAAAAAAAATATCGGACTTTGAAAAAGATGGAGTAAAAAAATTGGCCTTGTTACTTCGTTCAGTTACGTATTGCTAGTTAATTTCAAACACATTGTAATATACAATTACAAATAAACAACAACTAAATATAAAAAGTTATCACAGTTCAGTTACAAAGGATAAGTTATACAGTATAATAAAAGTTATCAGATAAAATTACAAAAAGGATATTATATAGTATAATTACACACATACAAATAATATAAAAATAATATAAATAATAGGACATAGTTTTATAAATGCCAAACAAATAGTGAAAACAAAGTGATTTTATTTACATGTACTATTAAATTTTCCTTGTACCTTTTGTTTTGAATGAGATATGTACCATGCAATGA
>NW_020270768.1:0-10240 GCF_002803265.2 Melanaphis sacchari
TAGTAGTAGTAGTAGTAGTAGTAGTAGTAGTAGTAGTAGTAGTAGTAATAGTAATAGTAGTAGTAATAGTATTAATACAAGTATGTAGTAGTAATTGGAGTAGAAGTAGTAGTAGCGGTGGCGGCTACGACGACGTTGGAGACTAGTGGATTTCACGACGGTCGCGGAGGACTATGATGTAACGCCGACACAACAATGAATGTTACGATGCGACGGAAAATGAAAAAAAAAATTCGGCGGGAAGCGCGCACGCAACGGAAACGGTAAAGTGTCAAGGTCTCTCGTGTACAAATGACCCGGGGGCGACGGTTGTGAATGTGTCTCGATAATTATTAATTAAAAATGTTATTTTTTTTTTACGTATACTCCCGAACGAGATACGCAATTAGACGGGCGGTAGCGAAAAAACTATAGAATTCCAAATCGACTTGAATGACAAAAAAAAATGTTCGAGCACGCTGAACTCCTCTCACTGGTTATGACTTAGGTACCGAAAACAAACGGCAAGCGCTCGTATGCGACGACTGCTGTAGAGCATTTAATTTCCTTTGGCTGAACAAACGCGTTTTACGCACAGCGGACGGCTGTGGCGGCAGCCGTTACATTGTCATAACGGATGGCCTGTCATGTACGCGCGTCTCCCTCCAGCGGAATTCCATTACAAAGGAGGGATCCAACCGAGTACAAAGGACGGGCAATAATGTTCTCGATAATCACTACTAACCATACCACCTCCACCACGGTGGTCATCGTCATAATTGTGTGTGCCATTTTACAATCGCTTTGTGTAGAGCACAACCATCCAAGACCATCGAAAAATATTCCACGTGACACAGCGTACATAAAAAATATAGAAATTTATATTATAAAATTATTATATACGAGGATATTGTAGCTCATCCCGAATGTATATTCATATCACATATATATAGGTATATAAAAAACTCAATCGTTTTATAGACCTCATGAAAACGAAATTTTTTCGTTTTTAATTATACGTTTAATTTATGGATATATGGAACAAAGGTCAATATGAATTAACATGACAGTATGATTATCTACTGTATTTTATGCAGTAGAAAATATTTTTAAATTATCATTACTTTACATTATCGTCTTACATACATGTATAATATATAGTTTTGAAAAATAAGAGTTTTAGGTTCTGAAAATATCGATAAATGCATTACGCTTGCAATGTCTTATATTTTTTTGGTTAAACTCAAAAATTATTAAAACTGTATCACCAAATATTCATATTCGCATTTACTAGAAATAGTTAAAACATTTCATACCACTTTTTGTTCATTTTATAGATTATTTCAATTTTCAATTTATAGACATTGAGTGGAACTACAAATGCATTGATTTTACAAAGCCAAGTGTACACAATTTATAGTAGATAAAATTTTATTATTTTCAACTTCAATATATTTTCTGATAAGAAAATTAATTTATATATTTTTGGGTGATTTAATGTTGGAATATAAAAAAAAAAAATAGGGACAACCGGAACTTTTACATAATTAGTTTTTGACAAAATCTATTTTCGTATTAAAAAATGAATGACTACTTGACATTCCTATCAAATGTTTATATCACAAATTTCTATACATAGTTTAATTATCAAAATGTTTTATTTATTTATTATTTTGAATAATTATCACTGTTAAAAAGTTTGAATATTTAACATCACTATTTAAAAATATATAACAAATATATACTACTTACAAACGGTTTTTTTTTTTTTTTTTAAGTATTTGGAAGCTCAAATTTTAACAAAATGTATTAAAATCATAATTTTGAAGTAAAATTAACAATATATTTTTTTAAATAAATCAAGTTAATATTTGGAGGAAATTAGGTATTTAATCCTAGAATAATGATTTTTTTTTTATGTGTTATGATAAGTAGTCAAGAAAATGCCTCATATTGAAAGGCGGTTGTTTCTGGTAGTAAATTGGGTATAGTTGGTACTTTTAGGGGTTAAAAATAAAAGATTTTTGACACTTTTAAAAATAAAATTAAGAAAATAGAGCAATATTTACACAAATTTTGTTTTTTAGTTGTAATTCCAAAACGGATAATCATAGTTTTTTTTTAAACGTTTATATAAACATTTGATGTGCATGCTAATATGTATTATTCAAAATATAATAGCTTTTTGAGGTAAATATATTTAAGAGATTTTTGATTATTTATAATTTTTCTTTAATTATATTGATAAAAAAATTTTTGTTCGGTCGAAAACTTTGAAAATTGAATACGAGGTATCTCATTAGTTCTTTATATGCTAATTAAAAATATCAAAATTAATAAGTAAAAACATTATATCTACAAAAACAATTAATAAATATGTATATTATATTATTTTAAATACCGATAATATATCACAAATTATAGTGGTAATTACCTATAAAATATTTAAATAAATTTAATATATATATATATATAATTAAATTATTCGTTAAGATATAAGTAGGATGATTGGAATTTAAATTCAAAAGTTGAAGTTAATGAATGTGGGTGAAATATTATCGGGGCAATATAATGTACAAGACTCGCACGTCTTAGTTTGTTGATACCTACGATCAATGTATTACATTTTAAGACAAACCCAATTCACAAAACCCCCTTTTTCTCACAAACATTTATGCTGATACTTTTCATACTTAAAAACTAATCTGTGTCAATACCAATTATAGAATTATTGTTATTTTAGAATAAAATGTGACTTATACATAGATATTGACATAATAAAGTGTATATATTATTATATATTATTTGTAATTATAAATATACATTTGTAAATTTTTTTAAACATTTAAAGTTAAAATTTCGACGAAATTAAATATGAAAAATAAAAATCTTAGTTGTTTTGTTAAATATTTTTAGATATAAATTGTTATTTTATCTTTTTAAACTACTGTAGCTAAACGCTAAATCCCTTATCAAAAGTCCAAAAAAAATACAAAAGTTAAAATAATAATAATAATATTAATATATATATATATTTATATATACAGGTATTTATTATTACAGGATATTTAAAAAATAAATTAAATATAAAGTATAACCGCTGGTTACTTCTTTTTTTCGTGTAATTCATATCATCCTTATTTATAGCTCATATTCTTATTAAAAAAATAGTTTTACAGACTGTATATATAAATTGAAAAACAAAAAAAAATACTACTATATCTTCAGTAAAAATCAAAAGCTTAACTCAGAGGTAGATTTCGGTCCGGGAAAATAAAAAAGTACACGAACAAAATCTGTGTTTATCTTTTTATTGTCTACAATTTTTTTTCGATGCTTGCAATTTCATCATTTAATATTTGAGCTAATTTTATTAGGATATAAATATAAAATCAATACGGTATTATTTTTCCGGAGCCCAAGTCCAACTGCTACCATACTTGAAATAAATAAATGATTCATCTTTTTTAAATTTTCTTTCGAATAAATTAATATATATAATATAAATGTTGGTTTTCACACATTAAAATTTGTTTGTTAAATGCATGTTGCTTAGAATTATGTTCAAAAATCCTATTTTTCTTCTGTTTAAAACTTGCTGTACTGGCTTTACTTATTTTGTAAACTTATTGTTTTACTATAAGTTAATTATCCTGTGATAAAATATTACCAGCTTATAACCTAGCTTTTATGAGTGAATTTACTATCTGTGGTATTTATTTTGGCATATTTTACACATTTCTTAATTATTCTATAAATATTTATACCTCTAATTTCTATGTTATTTTTAATCACCACACTTGATAACAAATTTCACTTAAAATCATTTAATAGTATTTTTGTAGTAATATTTTGATGCTCCCCTCTTTCCAGCGAAAATGTTTTTATTGTTCGTGCACACGATATGATAGTTATTATGCCATAAATGTGTTTTTATTCAAAACTGTAAATATTTTCATAACAAATTCCAAAACAAATATATTTTCTACCTCGAATGGTACATCTTAATTCTTAATATTAGATTTAAAAAAATGTTTTATATGTTTGAATTTTATATAATTGAGTACAATTTCTTCCTTAACTATGTTAAAACGTATATATTTATTTTTTTATGTGAATTTAGTATGTTATATGTCAGTTGTTGTTTTATGTCATGTTTTTAAATTTAATAATTTCCTTAAAATATTATTTTTTTTTTAAAGACTATAGTTAATAATTATTTTTAATATAACTGAGGTATATTATATGCGTAATAGATACTAATTTAATAATATATTTTTAATTTTAACTATTATCTATCTTAATTGAATTTTGAATTATTACTAAAAATAAATGTTTATTAAAACTCCTTTTAACATATGCATAGGCAACAGAATATTCAGTATTGCGGTTATCTTTCCATCAATATTGGTTAGTAATAAATCTATGGGAGTGATTTCTCAGACACAATTTTCGTGATTTTGACTAATTTTATTAATATTTGAACTTTAAGTGCTTACAAAAAGAATATATTATAATATATAGTTAATTTTTTTAAACAGCTATAGTGTAAAAACTTATGAGGAACCTTTTATTTAATTTTCTAACTTTTTGATTAAGTGAAAATTTTTTTAAAAATACCTAAGTAAGAACATATTAGGGCAAATTTTTATAATATTAAATGTCGGCATGGCATGGATCATTTTTGTCTTGATTCGTGTTTATATAATATCTATAAAATCATAAAATAATAATACCTATGTATTTATGATGATGGAAATAAATTTTAATTATAAGATTTGTTTTATCTATTTTTTTACTTATAAATGTATGTATTAATATATTATATAACTTATATATTATACAAAAAGTATATATTCGACCAATATTAAAAACTTACATGGGCATAAATTATGAGTATTTTGCTCTTTAGAGACTATAATGATAATATAGTCAGACTTAAACGTCAGGTAAAAATAGTGCCTTATTTTGTTGCGTTTTTGAATAAAATGCTCAAATATCACACCTGTTTAAAATAACTGAATAACACGAGTACACAGCGACTGCTATCTACACACAAACAACTTATAGGTATTTATAAATATTTTAATGATGCCTGATGCGCGAAACTTACGAATTAATAAATATTGAACAGGTATAAAGTATTAACACAAATCGATTAGAATTATCAATAATCGATAATATATTATTAAGGCTGGGCATTAACGTGTTAACAAGTTTAAATTAAATTAACTTTTTAACTTAATTAGTTACTTTTGGATTTTCATTTAAATTAATTTTTTAATTAATGTGAAATTAATGAATTAATTTTTCATTTTAGGAAGAAAGTTAAGTTAATTTGTTTTTTTTTCATTTTATTACATTTCACTATTTCAGTCTATTTTGTTTTCATGTGAACAAATATTTACCATGAGTTGTTTAAAGTTAAAAATTGTATATTTTTTTCAATCACTTTGTACTTTAAGGGAACATTTTATTCAGCAAAAAATATTTTATCATAAAAATGATATGCTATTAAAAAAATGCTATTAAAGTAGTTAAATTAATTAACAATAATTATTTAGACATATAGCATACAAGTATATACAATGTAATATGATTTATATGGTATTAAGGTATATATTTTTGTTATCCGACAATCGACAACGCGCAACGCCGTCATTTCGATGTATGTTTCTCTGCCCCTCCCTCCACATTCAAAATATTACGATTTTTTTGTGCAGTTAATTAGTATGCAATTAGTATTTTGCACGACTATTTTCGTTAATTGTACACTTTTAGATTATGTGTCAAATCTAAAAATATCCGTGGGGAGCTGGAGAAATATTTTTCTAGCCTCACTGAACAAAACAAAAGTCAAATTAAAATTAATTCTTGTGCCTGTGCCAATATTTTTTAGGTACATACCTAATTAGCATGAATTTGTACGACTAGACCCGGAATTCGAACGTCACTCCCCTGCCCTACAAATTGCATTTTCTTTTTTGCGCAATTATCCAGTTCACAAAAGTAAAATAATGTGATTTTTAAATCATATGTGTATCAATTTGCATGATCCAAATTGATGTAGGTATACTAACGTTCTTCGTTTACCTTGAAATTATTATTTTCAATTTGCGCACGTCTCATGCTTCTTCTTGCATACCTAATTGAAGTCTATAGTGCTCAATGAATAATCGTATTTTACTACTTTATAACTTGTTATTGGTAAGACCAAGTAATTTGTAAATTTTTGTTGCCCTATATTTAAAATTTGTAACCTTATTGGGGCCTTGGAAATTTCATTTTTGATTTACGGTTTTCGGAATGACGTTTTTCCAGCACCCACGATTTTAAATAACGATCTTGTCGTTTTCAAACTGTTTTTAATTGCTATTATTATAATCATACATTTAAAGTAATCAAACCATTTTATACTAGGTTAGGTCGCGGTGCGTACGCAATTTTCAATATAAAATCTAGAACGACGCCATTTGGCGTTGTTAGCACTATTGAATAATTTTTACACCATATGCTGAATGATGCCAATTGGCGATAACTATTTTTTTTTTATACAAATGTTAAATTAAACAAACAATTCAAATTAATAAGCAGACTGTTATATTATTATAAAAACAATAAAAAAAAATTTAAAAAACAATAAAAACTTATCTTTAATAACTATTTTTAAATAAACAAAAAAAACTTATATATTATAATGAAATTTCGTAAAGCATGGTTCTAGACAAATACTTGGTTGATTTGGACAAGTTGGACAAAAATATGAAGTATCTTTCTGTATTTTCTCTTCTGCGCAAACACAACATCTTTTACGAAGTGCCCTTCCATTTTTTCCTATTTCATGTGTTTTTGGAATGTGTTTTCTTTTAGCATCTAGTCTCGGTTTTGAAAACGCTGATAAAAGTTCACTTAGAATAGACAAACGAAAATCATAGAGTGTCATCTTAGATCCGACTTGTGATTGATTGTACAAATTATAAGAGTTTAATAATAGCATTTGGATCACATGTATTCCTATATTCTTGTACCAACGAATGGTTTTTCGTAAAAATGGATAGTAACTGTTCATTTGATCTTGCCGATCAATACCACTCATAAATTTATTATAATTTGCTATCGGCTCTGGTTTTAGTTTTTCCTGACCCTTTTTATTTTTTGCAAGTATTAAATTATTTTTGAACTCGGTAGAAATATACATAACATCCCATTTGTCCTTCTATTTACCAACCAATACGCCATTAGAGTACATCGCTTTTGTTTCTCCAGGTTTTAATTTCGATTTCACTACGGCCTCAGGAATATGTTTTCGGTTAGATCTTAATGTGCCTGTACAGTATATCTTTTTTTGTAATAATTGTTCAGCTAAATCAATGCTATTATAAAAATTGTCCATGTAGATTGAATGACCATTATTCAATTTTTCGGACATAAGATGTAGTACTACGTTTTCAGCATGATCTTTACCTCCTAGATCATCTAAAATACCCATATATACAGCAAATTTTATAATACGTAAGTCTATTTGGTTCGGTAAGCATATACAATTTTACACCATATTTATGGCGTTTATTTTGTATATACTGTCGAAAAATAAGGCGACCTCTCCACAATACTATTGATTCATCGAGTGAAAGCTCTTTATTTGGGTAATACATATTATTAATTTTGTTATTGAAATAATTTATAAGAGGGCGAATTTTTAAAAGTCTATCGGTAGGAATATTTTCAGAATGGTCAGTAGGATTCTGGGCAAAATGAAAACATCTTAAAAGTAATAGAAAGCGATCGCGACTCATATAATTTGAAAAACATGTAAAATTAAATAAATGATGTTTTTTCCAGTAATCGTTTAATCGATTTAGTTTGATAGTGCCAGTGTGAATAACTAAAGAAATAAAAGTTATAATTTCATCACGGTTCGTAGGTTTCCATTGAGATATACGAGAACGCTCTGCAGCACCAACTCGTAAAAATTCAGACTCGGCATAGTTATTTGTTTCTCTAACTATAAATTCAAAACATTTCTCATCAAACAGCATGAAAAAAAAATCAATAGGTTTTCCGATTTCGGGTATTGGTACGAGTAATCCTAGTTGTTTATCAAACGTAAAATTAGAAAGATCAATTTCGTTTGTTGTCCAAGTGTTATTAGTTGTTATTGTATTGGGAAATTCGAGATTTTGTTCAGTAGACATTTCATTTCCAACGTCCGAAGTCGATGAAGAATGGGAATCACTTTCACCCAAATAATCACTGCCAGAATCACAATAATCAATATTTTCATCGTCAAATTCAAAAAGAAGTCTTTCAATTTCATTTTCAGTAGAACGGAGATCAATATCTGTACTAAGTCTTTTGGGTTGAGACAAACCAGCATTATCAGAACTATCCATATTTAATTTCAGTAAAAGAACACTATAAAAAAACAATGAAAAATAAAATTTATATATGTCAACTCAATTTATATTTACGTAGTTACCTAGCTATCGTATAATTATACAGATAAATCTACTCACTTATTGGTACACGTCCATATTGGCTGAATAACTAAAGAAAAATAAACTAAATATGAATTTAATTAAATGCATACGATCGATATCAATCGATATTAAATACAACATATCTATATTTAACACACAAAAATAATATTGTGCTATGACGATTACAAGTCGTCATCATTTGGGTATATCTAATAATAATAAAACGACATAATAAAAGTAAGTAATAGGGAAGTACATAAATAGACAAAAAATGGTTATTTTTGGAAACGGTTTTCAAAATTATATTTAAAAATGTTTGTAGATAACGCTGACAAAAAATCAGCACACTGGTTCTAACGCTGACCGAATTATAAGCTCATAATAATCGGTATATCAGATGACGCCAATTGGCGTCGACCGTATATAAAGAGTGACGCTATTGACGCCAATTGGCGTTGTACGCAGCGAACGTGTTAAGTTCTATCGTGGAACTAAGACATAAAAAAAGAAATTCAAGACAAATAATTTTCTCAAAAATTTTCAAAATACCAACAAACAACCACCTACTATAAAATACAAATTTTCATATTTGACCAAAAACTTACAAGCCAACTCGGCCATACATACAATAATAATATAATAATACAAAATTGATAATAAAAAATATCGCGTATCACCATTTTTAAGATAGCGCATTACCGTACATAGATTGTTCAGCTTCCGTGACTCACACGATGAAGATCGAACCGCAAATATAAAATTAAATAACTGAGAATGACCAAAATACAAGTCGAGTGCCTGACGCACCGACGATGGATCCCAATGATCCTGTTGGTGTCCGCACACCAATAAATTCGCACTCGTGAGCGATATAAAATTAATTGAATGCACCCGTATGCAAACAATTAACATAAAAAATATCGTAATACGTTAATACTGGCATTAAAACTATGTGCCACCGATGGCAAAAATGGAGACGCGACGCGTGTCAAAACAACGGTTATACGATGATGACGCTGGGCCGGAAAAGACTAAAATTATCAAAAACTATGCCTTTGTTTGAGGCGGCAGCCGGTTCGAGCTAGAGAGGCTCTCTAGTTCGAGCTATGCAATGATGGATGGAGTAGGGTCCGTTTAGACGTTTCTCTGTCTTATCGGCGAAGACCCTTGACCAAGACGTGTGTATTGTCATCTTTTGGAATTTGGTACCGAACAACTACTAAATACTATGTGCAAATTACTCGAAAAAATAAATAATTAAAGTCTTTTATGGTTTCTTGAGAAAATCAATTTTTTCTCCCCCAAAAAAAGTAGGTTCAGGAAAAATAGATGCACTATGGATAAACTATATAAAATCAATGATGAAATTAAACAGACATTTGCAAACAAGCAGCTCATGGATGTAATCAATTTTAATATAGCCAAAATTAACGCGGCTACAGCAGTCGTGTACTTTTGATCTAGCCACGGAAAGCCGGTTGGATATTATGACAATTGCTCGTGTATGCGTGAATAAAAGAACTCGGGAGAAAAAAAAAACAAACAATCGCATGTCGGTTGTGTAACGCAGTCGCGCGTTTATTGTGGTATGCATACAAAACCAAATAGAAAGCTGTGATGAGGAAAACACAACGGCGTATAAGCAAAACAACAAAATGATTATGAAAAAAAAATACAAATATGTTTAGTCAAATCAAAGGATGTAGCGAAAAACGAAAAATCAAACGATGTTGCGCATACTACGGTCTTGACAAAAGAAACCAATCGCTGGCGGCCGGTGT